>NW_011948425.1:7705562-7751127 GCF_000503995.2 Ceratosolen solmsi marchali | reverse complement strand
GCAGGTACGCATCAGCTCGTACTCTACCGCGCAAGCGCCTGAAATCACGCACGTACGCAGCAACACAATCTCTGACGCGCAAGCGCGGGAAATCACGCACGTACGCATCAACCCACGCTCTGACGCGCAAGTGCGGGCGTATACAAACACACGCCCACGCACAATTCCATATTATATAGAATCGAAAAATAATGTATGAAATAAATATTAAAAACATATTATTGATAGTTGTAATGAGTCTATGTATATGAATGAGTGAATTGGAATCGATTTATATAAGTCTACTTTTCATATGTAATTTTTTGTATTTTATTTACCATAATTTCTATTGGGGCATCTGTTTTTTGGCTTCGTAATGATATTGAGCATCTTTACCATCAAAACGATGAACTTATCGCTTAATAAATTGAAGTTCTCAGTAAGCACTCTTATCAATTTTGATGAAACGAATGAAACGGTTATGGAGTTGTACCGCCAATGTTAACATTCGAGCAATTAACAGTGTGTTAGTGTGATAGTGAAAAAAACAATATCGGAAAACTTGAATTGAACGGGTGAGTTGGGAATCTCAAAACCGATTTTGACCAACACTTGACAAGTCCAAATCTGTAATGATCCTTTTATCTTGGCGCGTTGAAATTCGACATCTAGAAACGTGAAGAGAACCATATTAGCTGTTTTTACTTGGTACAATCCTTTTAAAGTATACTATGTGCAAAATGAAATAGTTCGGTTTTTTTTTTATAATAGAAGCGTTTAATGTTAAGAAGAGGGGAGAAGAAATTCTTGATTGCTTGAAGGGAACATATTACATATTTAGTTATACAGTGGGATAGATATTATATCGGATTGTGTGATTTATTATTAAACTATTAATTATATGGGTTGGATGGAGAAATTATGTTTCTATTGATATTTACAAAAGTAGTTTTATTAAGTTCACGCGTTTGTTTTAGTAACGCTACTGGCTTCATACGCGATTAATTATTTATGCATTTATTTATTTATTATCAAAATTAATTGATCGTATATTCAATTGTAAGTGTCATTTATTCATGGCAATGAACTTACAACATAAAATTCCATTTTTATTACATAATATTATAGCAGGTCGTCATTGACTCAATATGTTATACAATTAATTATTGCATACTTTATATTAATAACGGAATGTATAGATATCAATAGAAACATGTTGTTTTTCAGCTTAATTTCAACATATCAGTTCGTTCCATAAAACAACTAGAAATATTCGAAATTCTTTAGTTTATTGTTTTTTTTTATTTATATACAAATTACAAATATGGTTAGTTCACTTGTAGTACCTATCGAATGCATTCAAAAGTATAGCTTAGATCATTGAGATTCCTGTCAGTTGCAGTTTAACTTGATGCAAAATATGTTGTATTTATTGATGGTTCACGTACATGTATTGAGTTAAAATTCAGACAATTGAATAAGACATTAATAAATATTTTATTCGTATGGCGCTTCTTTCAATACATACAGAATGTGAATAAATGCATAGTTCTTGTTATAAAATATTATTATAACATTATCACCTTTATTTTGTGAAATTTTAAAAGTCTACACTGTACATACACCCGAATTTACAGGATGTTTGTGATATCGTATATGAATTAAAATTGTGTTATTCATAACATTTACCAGAATACATAATTTGTCATTTGCTTGCGATGGACAATTTTTTTGAGGTTTGTTGGTAAAAAATTATCATCCATTCACGATTAACTCAGATTGCGTTAATCGTATGTAAAAAGTCCCAATAAAGTCAACAAATTGGCTGGCTAATACATGTTGCGATAAAAATCTTGTTTAACTCTAGTACAATGCTAATTAGCTTTAAAAGTAAGTATTGGTGGTGAGCGTCGCATGTTCTTCAGGCTAGTTTTCTCGAGTGACTCTTGGCAACAAATAGCGCAATGCACTTTGAACATAGAGACCGCATTCACTGAGCACCTAATTTGCCCGTCAAGTATGAAAGAGCCCTGCTTCGTATTGACAATGTCCTTATCAATACCGCGTGTTAACGTACAATAACTATAATGGTCGCACAGCTCGGCATAATCTCCTCGCGTTGACCTCCAGCATTCCTCCCACGTGCCATCCACAAACGGCGGGGTGCGCGCGCGCTTTCAATTAATTATCTCATCCGCCTTAAGCACGCGTATAAACATACACACGAGTGATCGGCGTAAGGACGCTGACTGGTGTAAGAGGCCTGATTCCGCCATCAGCACAGGCGCGTCTCTTAGTCCCGATTGTTTAGCTTCAAGACCAACCAATAATTATAACGCTACGTCTCTCGCGTGGTTATTGTCCCAAACGGACGGCGGTGACGTTGAGGGGCAGAGGCCGCGAGTCGAGAGATAGGAGGCGCGGCTCAGGCGCATAATAGACCGCCGCGCGAAGAGAGACGGAAGCTGGAGTGAGATCGTGTGAGCCTGACGTCCCGACGTGTCAACAGCATCTATGCATCATCGGTTGTCTCGCGCACGCACGCGCGCCTTCCTCTTCGTGTCTCTTGCTCCGGTGTGGACGCGCACCCTCACGCACAAGAGGCAGTCAGTCATATATGTACATATATATATATATATATATATATATATATATGTATGGTCAGTTACGGACACGCGAGCCCGATCATTACAATGAGGGGACAATGCGCGACTCGTGAGAGATGTCAGCCGAGCTCTTCTATCGGCTCCGTGATAGCGGAAGGCTGCTGCTTTCCCGGCATTACGTGCGCCACGAATTCTTCACGGATGTTTAATTTAAAATGAGTATGAGGTTGCGACGCGACTCTTTATACGGTTACGCGCGATGCACTTTTGGCGCGGAAGTTTATTTTTATTTATTTGCCGTGCTCGGGCCTTCATGCTCAAAAGGCTTTATTAAAACCGAATGGAATTATTAATCGCGATCACATTTTCAAAATCATAATAATAATAATAATAATTTTATTAATTATTATCACTATGTTGTTGTTTTTATACCGGCAGTCCTATACTACAGTTATTGGTAATGCTTTTTGAAATGCCATCGCTTTACATTTACGCATGGATAATAATAAATTAGTAAAAGCTCGGTAATTCATCTTCCACTTTTAATATTACAGTTTTCAAGCTTTCAGCTCTTATAACTAGCAATCTGTATTTCGATAAAATGAAATATTTTATCTATGTGTGTTAGTCATTTTTTAATCATCGGTAAGCTTTTTGGCTTTCTTTTTTCGAAAAACAAAAACAAAGCAAATAACAAAAAAAAAACAAGGACAAAAGGAAACCAAAAAAAAGTTTGATGTCATAGATTATTAATCATCGTAACTCTATTACTACCTAGATCATCTATATGCAGTGGCCGACCATCCAGGTTTATTGGTATTCCATTGGTAAAGGAGAATATTAATTAATTATAGAAAGATTAATGAATGGGAGAAAAATATTGAAAAATGTATTTTAAAAATAAGAAAAATAACCGCGGATTAAAGGGAGTGTATTTCGGTATTAAAATGACCCTGGAATTAAATAACATTTAACGTTTAAGCTACCGAACTATTTACTTACCGCTCTGTATAGACAATGAATCAAAAAAATCAGAGGAACACATGAAAAGATCGAGTAATAAAGTAGGAAGTTTAAGTTAGCGAGAGATAAAATTAAAATTTTAAAGTCTCGCCATATCGTGGGGACGGGAAAGCCGTCAACAAGCACTGTAACAGAATATGAGCAGTCAGAGCAGAGAGAGAGAGAGAGAGAGAGAGAGGGGGAGCGTGCATTGTCGCATTTTCGTAGAATGATGTAGGTATTTTAACGTTCCGCGAGCCACCAAATACAATGATTTGCAAGATAGCTTGAATGCCCCGTGTGGGTGCGAAAGCTGAATTGCGTATATCTTGCTCTCGTTGCACTTCAAAAAATAACGCGAGACCATCCGCAAAAATCTTTACCTCACGACCTAGTTCAACTCAGCTGAATTATTTTTGTATCGTCTTGTACACGAGTCCATTTATTATGGATCCACTTCTTGAATATATTTATCGACCTATTTAAATCAAAAAGTTGGATTTTTAGAAAATTTTTATCTCTTTCAAAAAACAAAATTAATCATTGTGTAACATATGTCGCCGTTTACAATCAAATATATCGTCTTTTAAACTATAATTACTTGGAAAAAACAATATAGTTCTTATTTACTTACTCCACTTACTTGCGATTAAGAATATCTAATTTAAGAGGGCTATATGTCATTTAATATTAAATGTATTATGTAATTATGTATTATGTTCAATTTAATATAAAAAACTATATTTAGAGTAATTTAATATAAATAATTGTAATCGTCAATGTTTTATGTATAAACCGATCATAATTGATACGGCACTGCGTAAGTTTTTCATCAGATAAATGTTAAGTTTAATGGAATTAATAGCGGATAAAGTTTTTAATTTTCAACCATAAATAACATAAATATTTTTGTCTAATATTTACAAAATCTTAACCTATTAAATTTAGACCAACGTTAATTGTAATGTCTTTACTCTCAAAGTACTTTGTATAAAAATGTTCATTCTAATGGCACAAGATTTGAATGCACATTGAACACACGTGTGGAAAATTACTAACCACGGGCCATACTTTAAATTCAATTGCTGCAATACTGGTATGAACTATATAAACGGTAGGGATATGAATGCACTTGAATGGCGTATGTAATTGCAGTCTGCACGCCTATGGGATAAATCGTGTTTCGAGTGATTCACAGTTCCAGTTTCATCGACGCTTAAAGATGCATTGACTATAATCATACGAACTGCATGAAATAAATAGGAAATGCAGAAGGAATTTGAAGAACAATACATTGGTAGAGCTCTACGTGGACAAATATTCTGAGATATTAAATTAGCCTTTGTAATAATTATCAAATATTTATAGAATTTATCGTTTTTAATAATAGCTGTGTATTTAATAGTTTCCATAATTTGACAATATTTTCCCATATGAGCAAGATTCCCATATAAGACTGTGAGTCAAGTAAATGTTATTTACTTGCATAAAAATAAATATCACAAAACCGTGATATATGAAGGATATTTAATAGCTTTACATCTTTACATAAATATTTAAAGAACTAGTGTATCAATATTTATCTCTTTACCTAATACGTGTTTATTTATTAAACTAAAATTTAAGTCTTCATTCAATTTTTTTAATCAGAATTAAACTATCTACGTATTTTCTTTCAATAAAACAATCTTTATAATAGTTCGCGAGTAATACTTAATATATTAAAACGTATTTCTCTCTCATATAACTAGTCTCAGAATTTTAAATTATAAGTTATGTAAAAAATCATGCAATAAATGAATAGTCTGAATTTCGGATTTTCTTAAATTTCATAATTTGAATAATAAGTAAAAGTGCCCAATTAATATAGAAATAACGAAGAATAGCTTGTAATTTTTACTCGAAAAAAAAATCCTTTCTATGGTTGCCATGTCGTATGTATTTGAAGGGAGCTTCAATATTACATCTTGAGAAGGACATTATAAGTTCAATTTTTTTTTTCTTTTTGGATGGGAAAATTCTTTGAGATGTCAGTGTTTTAAGTATTTATATGGTTAAAATGCTAAGTTCGTTGGGGGTGGGGGGGGGGGGGGGGGGGGGGGGGGGGGGGGGGGGGGGGGATCAATGAATAAAATAAAGATGTCGACGTTTATGAGGATATTTTCGGCGGGATCTAGATGATCTTTCTTGTACGGTCGGTTTTCGTATAGGGACAGACTGGATTGGGGGGAGGGACATCGTGCCAAAAAGAATGCGAGGGCACTGCAATAGTGTTTGTCGATGTTTCTTCGATCCAAATAACGGCCAAGCCTGAAAGCACCGGCGGGCAAGGCCCTTCTTCATCCATCTTTGTGTTTGTTTGAACGTAATAGTGCACGAATCAAGAACAATCTCCTAAGTCTTGTTCCGGGATTTCATCAAGAAGAGCAAGGCCTCTTCAATCGTATCATCTCTATGTCCTCCCCACTACTCTATTCCTTTTTTTTCCTAGTTTTTGAGTACACAAGGCAAAAGAGAAAAGATAAACTTACGATGGGGGCTTTAAAGGCTGGCCGTAGACGAAGGTCATTTATTAGATTATCCTGTATCTTTTAACAATAAATAAATTACATTTATCTAAAGTATCTATCTCTACGTTAAGTTAGATACGAGCCTGTAGTTTTATATATAAATAGTAATATTTTATAAGCAGATTAATCTTTTCATTTGGAATCTTATTATTTACTTTTACTGTTTACTATTTATTATTTTCATTTACTTCATTAATTATTAAAGAAATAAAATAAATAAATAAACAACTTATATAATTATTAGTAGAATGAGATGTGCCAACTATCTTCTCCTTTTGAGTGGTCTACGTCTATGCGTCATTGCGTAAATCTCTCTATAATATACGAGAATGGGAAGAGAAGCAAATGTGAACGGGCGGATCGTAGAAAAGGAAGTGATCCAACGGTGTTAGAGATTGAGCGAGAGACGCTTGAATAGCTAGAAAACGAATTGATCGTGGATATTTAGTTGGGTCCGTTATCAGTAATCATTATCTGCACACACGCATGATCGACTCCATCAGCGTCAATACACCCCCGCGAAGCACCAGTTTCATCGCACCGTTTCCCTACTCTCCTTTGCCTCTCTCTCTCTCTCTCTCTCTCTCTCTCTCTCTCTCTCTCATGGACACAGGACTTCTGTATCTATGTTGACCGGCTGCTTTTCTAGCGTTGGTGTCGTCATGTTTCCGTTGAGCGCGTATGGGCGTATACTCCGGAAAATTCCCCGCGAAAATTTTCCTCAGTAATTTGCACCGCAGAGGCGGTAGCATCGGCATACAATAGCCTCGCGTATCATAATTTAGTCCGAATGCAAGATAAATACTTTTACGAGTACTCTGAAATGAGTTCAATAGGTTCGTACGAGAGGCTGGAAGTTCGCCGAAGTCGAATTTATCCGAAAGTTTCCCGCGATTCGATGATGGATAATAGCGGGACGATATAGTTTAAACGGATCTTGTAATTATCGAGATGAAAATTATTTTCACTGTGCGTTTGTCCGATATGATGAATAACGAGTGTTTTATAGGAGTACTTTGGAGGACGAAGAGACTTGAATTTTCACACAAGTACTTATTTACTGCTTTCGCATTCGAGATTTCAAAAGCGTGGCTTCTACGATCTAAAGAATATATATTTAACTGTTGGGGAGCTCATATTTTATATCACCTTTTTTCCTCATATTAAATTGTATCTAAATCATCTAAATTTTATCTTAGAATTTGGAACAATACGGAAAATGAAAAGTATTTTATTGTTTTATAAATTAAAATATTAAATTATACTTTAAAATTGACTGTCAAATTTTCATATTTCCTATAACGTAATATATTTTAACCACAACTGGTTGACCGAGAGCTTATTTTACTAAAAAAGACGTTCTTTCTTTAAAAGACTAACTTTCAATCTCATTAGTACTCAAAACTATTTTGATGAATCTGAAGGATCACTTCTGTCAGTATACGATAACGACTTGTATTACACGAATACTATACGAAGACTTCAGTATTGTATTGATGCCGTTCTGAGGCTGACGTATGGTAGAACTATGAAGTTTGTTCCATGCACAATGCAATGCATGCTCGTCAACTTCCACTTTCAACTCGTGTAGTCGGTTCACTGTTCACATGTGCTTGTTATATAACAGCAGGACGAATACAATTAATGGCAAGAGTGAAATAAAAGGAAAAAGATAACCGAAGAATTTTAATAATAAACAAAAGACAATATGAAGAGATAAACAATCTCTGCTGCGTTAATATTCTGGGAGATATTACGGAGTTCCCGTAATAACTTTTCTGAATTTCTGTCTAAAAATTACGTATATAATATCACTTTAATGCTAAGATGTTTTCACATACGTATGACAAAAGAATAAATTAGAATTAAATTATACCCCACGCTTCTGTTTCTTGTCATAAAATCATTCATACGTTATGTTTCCTTTTCTCTTTCACCCACCCTACCATTACAATTTATTTATTTACATTTCTCTATCTTTATCTCATTAGTTGGCGCGTGTATTGAAGATAATAGTTAACTGCTTTAGTAGAGATTATATCAGTTCGACCATGTGATGAATGAAGTGGTAACTCACAAAATGTATCATCATTACCTCTACTTAGTCAAATTGTAAAATGAGAGAGGACAAAGGAAGCTTCCCTAGCTGCCTGTTACTTTCGCATCTCTTTATAAACATTTATATAAACGGCAATTTCAAATAATTTATGATATTTCTATTAAAATATTAAAAATACAATTTCTAATGTAATATTTTAATTTATTAATAAACAATATATTATATATATATATATATATATATATATATATATATATATATGTACAGCATATAAAATACTGCAATGTAACCATCCAAAATACTCATAATATAGTATGACCAACTTTAATATAGCTTATATGCAAAATTAAAAATATCATTGTAGATTTAAAATACTTTTCATATTCGTTTTTTGCAAGATATAAACTTATACAATTTGTAAATTTATTCTTCAAATACATATATGTACAATTTATTTAATTAGCATCAAATGACTAGAATACATACTTTTATATTAATCTTACAAACTAAAATAAATTCGTTATGTCAATTTTAATTTAATAAATGTCATATTGTAGTTAGCTTGAGTAAGCTTAACAAGTGATTAACGCATATGTGAACATTTTTTAGTCGTAATGAATTTTATGTCTCAAACAAATATATTTTAACAACTGGACTTAGAAGAATTATTTTAGTTTACTATGTGTTTTATTTTGCAGCATTATATTATACAAAATTAAGTAGCTTTTCCACTTTTTGAACAGTTTCAATTATTACAGAGTATGTTATACAACATCCTCGTGTAAAAATTACGATTTTGTATTTTGCTTTTTAACCAGTTAATTATATTCACTGTTATTTTTTAGTACACAATGTAATTTTTAAAATATATGTTCATATATTATAGTTTATATTAAAACTTCACTATGGATCGGAATATTTAAATATTTTTTAAAATATTTGAATATCATTTTTTAATGCTAAAACTTTTGTAATATATCAAGAATTTTAATAATTACACGGTTACTGAAAGTTCAGATTTGTAAAACTATCTACATAATTTTATGCGATTTGACAACTTTTAGATTTTCTTCAAAGTATGAATAGGATGAAAATCTTTAATATTTTTTAAATAAATCGCTTAAGGCTATATTATATCAAATTAGGTTTCTCACGGTTAATAGTCAAAGAATTTGAATAAAAGAAATTGTATTTCATTCATACTTCGATTTGTTCAAAACCATATTTTTTTACAGATAGATAAAATTTACAGTCTTAATGACATATACGCATAAGAGTTTTCTCAATTTAATTATTTTAATGTAAGCTTATATTTAAATAAGGAAAGTATTATTATGGATTTAATTTATGTATGAGGAACAATTACTTTTACGCTATTTTTTATTTATTTTTAATTGATCTTTATAAGACATGTGTTTATTTAACTTTCCTATATTATTGCAATGAAATTTTTTATTGTTAATATATTCAGATGTAAGATGATACATACACATTGAAGTTTGAAGCCGAACGTACTAGTCTGTTTAATATAATAATATTGCAGTATTTTATAATACGAATTATATTTTTAATGAATCTATCATATTAAATTTTTTAAAATATGCGTCAAGAATTTCATGCTCATAAATAAATAATAAGATTATATTATATTGAATGAAAATGGTTTTTTTATTTAAAGGGGTTTAATAATATGCCTCAACCTAAAATATTATTCAATGCAATAATATATATATATAGGTTAAGAAATTTTCTTCGATAATTTATCATCTTAGTTAAGATCGTTTGTAATAGTTTCAAATAAAATAAGATAATGTTATCAAATTACAAGCTAATTCTAATATTACTTCGAGGATAAAAATGTTATCTTTATTGATTAATTTATCTCTATTCATATTTCTGCTTACTTCTATTTTTATTCTCAATTTTTGTTTTAATACCGAAGCGTTCACAAAGTAAATGACAAGTGCATGAAAAGTTTACTTTTTCTTTTAAATATTTTAATGAATTTTCCTATTATTCATAGCAGTGTAAGAATTATTTTTGATAATAAGAAAAGTTTCCTTTCCTCTAGATGTAAGTCTCACATCTCATCTCTTCTATCTTTAAAGTATAGTTTAATTTAAAAATCATGAAAAAGAATGTGCTCTTAAGTTTATTAGTAAAGGGTATATTAACATTACGTACTCTATACCGGGAACGCGTTGCATTCGATCAAGACCTCAAAAAGCGGGTTAAACACTTACGCGAGGTATATTATATTATCATTAAACCTCATCGGTTAAGCATAATGTTTAGAGAGCGTAGAAAACGATACATGCAAGATAAAATAAGAGCGTGCACAAGGTGGATTGAAAATATGGCCCAGAAAAAAAGAAAAAAAGGAAAAAAGGGGGAAAAAAGAAAAAAAAGAAAAAAGAAAAAAAGAAAAAAGTAGTTAGCATGGGTAATAGAATATGCGACATGTGAGAGGTGATAATAAGATTACTTTACATCGAGTATGTATAGATTCGAGAAGTTAAAAAAGGTGTACTATAAAAAAAATCCTACCGATCTCCCTTCCTATTCACGGATTCATAGAGACAATAATTGGTGCCTCTATCAATTGGATTCGCTTGCTACGGTTAATCGAATAGTAGCGGGGAGAGGATTAGTAGCCTCTCGCTGTCTGGAAATTCGACCTCTGCTCCTATACCAAGTTAAATTTAAATTTCTCGAATAGTCCGGTCGACGACTACTGCCCCTGTATGTGGCTTTTAATGCTACAAAGAAAAAAGACTTTTTCCGAGCTTAGCTAACGTCATATGTATGCTCGTATCATGACTAATGAGTCTACGTAACCGTGCGCTTTTCAATAGTTATCCAGTTCTGGAGAATTTTGATGCTGCTAGTTCGAAACAATTTTGAATTTACGTCCTTCAGAGTGAACTGCAAAATATAAAACTATAGACCATGCATTTTTGCAGTTTGCTCAATAATGGCCATAACTTTTATGAGATTTTAAGATAAAATCAATCTATTCTAATAAGATTTTTGTGCAACTTGTTTTATTAATCGGCTACAAAACATATAAGTACAAAATATTTTTATTCGAATAAATTTTATTATCATTATACGAACCCCTGTATTATTATTAAATCAATTTAATATTACGGCATTTAAAATGAAAAATATAAGAAGTTTTATTAATATCTTGAAAACACTATATTCACGTTAATTTAAAAATATTTAAAATATTTCAAATTACTGTTCGGAATACTTGCAATTTTTTATATTATCGTTAATATTATATATCATCAGTACGCGATTTATTTAAAAATGAACTTAAATTCTAAAATAAAGAATATAAATTAATATTTAAAAAAAGCCATAACAATATTAATTAAAATATTTAATATTTATGTATAATTATTTCTAGGCATTGTTTTTATCAAGCTTTAAATTAATAATGAGAATATTTTTAATAAAATTTTAGTATACATTATTTCATATAGTTTGTCTCTTTAAAATAAAGTAAAGTGTACGATGATTCGAAAAAATTTGTTTTGGAATTGTAATTTAATAAGGCAAAAATGGATGTTTATATTAAGGAAACAATATTTATAAAGAAATTTATCGATTCATTGGAAAATAAGAATAAACCGATACTACATTTAAATGCTCCTTATATACATTACAATATTTGTTGATAAATTTCATTACGAATTATTGAATAAACTATTTACTGCATATATAGGCTAAATGTAAGTATTCGTGGACGATTAATGCAATAATTGCTTATGATTTCATTATAATTGACAAATTATATTCATGTAGAAATTTACTTTCCAACAATATAATTTAAATATAATTACATACGATTACCTTGCGAACAAAGTAGCGGGAGTATCGGGAGTGTTTACTCCAGAAGTAAATCTTTTACAACGTAAATATTTGTTTTTAAACAAAATTGAATCTAATATATTTTGTGAACAATCGAAGAGTGACAAAACAATTCGTTCTAATATTTGAATTATTTATTTTTTAACGCACCGAATTTACAAATACGTCCTCGAGAATATATCGGATTTAGAAAATAAATAAAAAATTCACTTTTATAGTTTGTTTATTTTCTTAGTTGCGTATGAAATACTATCGAATTAAAATACGATTTTGGCGGTTAATAGGAAGAGACAAAATTTTATCAACTCTTACGAAAGTAATCATTCGAATAGAAAATATTGCCAGCTGTAATGAAATTGATACCAAATAGAATAACAAATGTACGTGTTCGTAAAATAATTTGCATAACGCAGAACTTGTTTAATCGCCCGCGAGGTTGAGAGAAGAATAACGAATGAGTCCAACATGTCCCACGACAGCGGTAATATTCCACAACTAACGAATAACATAATAAATTCTTCATTCCGCGTTCGTACACTTTCGCATACAGATCTAAGAGATTGGCCTGAGTTGTCTCTTAAAAATAAGTTTAACAAGAAGTGAGGGACAGAGCTTGTAGGACTTGTCGCAACGCCCAAATGTAATTGAAGGCGCCACTTGGAAAGTTCAGTTCACCAAGGGCTCAGGGACTTTGGTTTCTTCGATGTCACCCACCGGTAAGTGTATATTTAAGTGCGTATATTATTTTATCTCACAGCTTTACGAAAGTTGGGAGAAAATTTTGGTGTTTGATTGACAAGCGGAGTCGCGTCTACCAAATCTTCTCGAATTTTCTCATCAAGACAACTTCCGCGCTTCTGCTCCCGAATTCGCTCTCCCAGCGACTACTCGCTCGATTCCATACACACAGTTAGATATATGTCAGCGAGTTTCCGTTTTCGATCTTCATTGGGGCGACGTTACCGTTGCATCTGTCAAGCAACACAGTTTGCAGCCTTATTCGCAAACTACGTCACGGTTCTGCCAACGCCAAGCTGCCCCATGAATTTTCATGTTGTTTAATTAATGCTATGCGTGCTCGCACTCCCTCCCTTTCCATTTATTTCTGGAAATTCATTTGTTTAGGCGAAGGCCTTTTACCATTTTTTTTTTACTTGCGCACCTTTTTCATGCTTTTTGATGTTTTGACCCTTATTTCGGCTTCAAATTGTTGTTTCTTGGTAAACTTTTTAATAACATAATTTTGATGACAATTTTGAGAATTATCTAAAGTATCTCTTATGAGACTCGTCTTTACAACGTAGATGTTAATTGATTAGTTAAGACTTCTTTCAACTAATTTACTTCTTTATTTATATTTTTGGCATATATTTATAT
The DNA here is from genome assembly GCF_000503995.2 of Ceratosolen solmsi marchali. NCBI lineage: Eukaryota > Metazoa > Arthropoda > Insecta > Hymenoptera > Agaonidae > Ceratosolen > Ceratosolen solmsi. Next base: position 7,737,655 of record NW_011948425.1, on the reverse strand, counting down.
CATATTCCTTGCTTAAACCTCTTTTATCTCAAGCTTTTATAATTACCTCATCATTAAAAAGTTATTTAATTCTTTAAATATAATTTTTTTTTAATTTATGTTAATATGTCTATCGCACGCAATATAACACAATATAAAAAATTACATTTTCTTCATATATAAATTGTCCGCGTAATCGTGAAATGAGTCAAGTGTAACGAATTACATTGGAAAACTCAATCACTGTCCCATGTCCTTTTTACCTGAACTTACAATTTATACATAAATTGTTTTGATTAAATTTTTAGTTATATTGTTAATTAAATAAAATGCAGAATGTGAAAAAAACATTAAAAAGGTGTATATACTCTGAATCTATTATTTTTAACTAATAATACGATACGATTATATAATACGATTTTTTAACTAATAATTTAATAATACGATTTAGCTGTTTATTATGTTAAAAATTCATTTTGCTCTCTACATCTTTTAATCGCTGTAACTCACGACAGAGTTTATATACAATGTACTATTCGTATAAATTTCCATCACAACATGTACGTAAATACGTGTGTATATACATTCACACAATAAAAAAGGGATAAAGTATCTTCATTGCGGAACATATATTTAACAAAACTAAAAAAAAGAACAAAACAAAAAAACAATTCACTTGGCAAAAAAAGAGACTATTTATTTATCCGTTGACAAGTGGCTCTTAGTCACGGTGTTGATTTGCTTTTCTTGCTCGTGTTTCGACCTCCTTCCACTTTTTAACGTCTATATATTGAACTTCCTCTACAAATGATATATATTGTTTCAGTATTTACCTTTCATTCCTATTGGAGTAATTTTCAATTGTTTTAGTCTACTATTCTATTATTTTCGGAGGCGTAATGTGAATTGAAACTTCGGTATAGTTCGATTATTGCAACGGCGTTTTCCTATATTTAAGGCAGGTAATTGTGGAGAACGAACGAGAAAGAGAAAGAAAAAAAGTAGAAAAACAAGAATGATGTGAGAATGAAAGAAAATCCTTGAAGAAAGAAAAGTTTTCGCACTAGAAATAGTACCACCGCAGATGACTTATCACACTGATATCATCATGTGAAAAGCATTACTACAATACTGAAACTGTTACATATAACTCAAAGTAAAAATTTTTAATGACACTGAGATACGATTGATACATTAGTTTATTTTATTGGGAAATATTTTTACGTGAAAAGGTTTACAAACTTTTATTTTATGTTAAATTAAGTTCTATAGTACCGATATAAAACAAGCTAACTTTAATGATTGGATTTACTAGCATAATTTTATGTTTAACTTATTTTGTTACATACAGGTATCATTCAATACATTTTAATGGATAATAATACTTTCCGGTTTTTCACAAATTGAATTAATTTAAATCGAAATTTGACACACCAACATTTACATTGTTGATATTCAATTTCTGCTGTATGAAAATATGATTAATATTATGTTCAATATTCGACCTTTTTCCTACACTCCGAGCGTCTAAATTGGTTATATATTTTAAATACGTTGAGTTGGTAATGAAGATATTAACAAATTTTTATATATTTATTTAAATTCAAACTAAAATAAGCCGGCCGTAGTATTTGATAGCACGAGTTTAACTACAGAACAGAAAAATTCTCTTAAAAGTTGAATTAAACTTCTAGACTTTCGTTGCAGATATATTAAGTAAAATTTTTATTAAATTTATTAATATACTTAAATTAAAATACGAATGAAAGTATTATTTACTAATTTGAAAAATAATAATTAAGCATAGAGTGCTTTTATGTATAAAATATTTCTAATTACCGTAGTTTTCATTAATAATAAAACAGAAAGTTATGTTTGTGAGTTTAGTCTACAAACATTTTATGCATATCATTATGATATATGATATATAATTCTACTTTACAATTTATGTTTTAGCGTTTGATTTTTAACTTTCTTTTGAAAATCTACGAAATATAAAGAAAATATTAAATATCTTAATTTCAATTTCGAAAGATTCTGCTATCTGTGCGAAGTAACAGTGTTGCTTGATTTTATTCTGTGATTATTATCTGAGAATGATTCTGAGAAATAAATTACATAGGCATTCTTAGGTTTAGTTGGAAGAGCATCCATCGCGAAATAAGATCCCAGCCAGCTTTGATTCTCGGCATAGTAAAGCCGCCTGACTTTTATTTCCAACCTCTCTCCTTAAAAATCGTTATCCTTATCATATGTAACGATACATATATATATATATATATATATATATATATATATATATCAGATTACGAGAATAAAAGTTAAAAATATAGTCTCTGCAAATAAACAGCAGCTTTTTATTAATTTTAAAACAAGATTTTGTCTTATGCTTCTTTATTTTATTTTATTATTAAGTATTTATTGATTATAAATTATAATTGCATTATCAGTATATCGTAATTATTAATATGTAAATTAAAAAGAATATTTTAAATAAATCAAAAGACAAAATCTTTAAATCTATTTGATTTGATAGATTAAATTTTTATTACATAGTGATTTCATACATTACATGTTATGTAGTTCTTTAGTGATAACTACTTTAACAATATAAGCTGTTAATTTTGATCAAGCGTATGATACATTTGAGTAAAACTGATACGGTGACAGCAATGAGACGTGTTCCAAATGCGGATGTTAACTGAACTTGGCTTTGATTATCCACAACCTATAAATGAAAATTGGTATTTATAGATTATATTACATATACGGTTACGTAGAGACTAATATATGTTTTAGTAGGACATAAATTTATCGTCTTCAATTATTTATTTATTAATTTCTCAAATATATTTTTATAAATTATTCATTTAATTTTTTTTTATTTACGTTACAAAATGAAAACGACGTCCCAAAAATTAAAAAAATTAATACAGTTAATTGGAATTGAAAAATGTAAAACGTCTAATTATTAATTGTTAATGCTTAATAAATATATCGAGAGGGTAAAATTTAATAAATTAGTTGATAATAATTGTCGATAAAAATAATATTATTAAATTCGTAATAATAATAATAATAATAATAATAATAATAATAATAATAATAATAATAATAATAATAATAATAATAATAATAATAATAATAATAATAATTAAGTAGTTAAAAAAAAAGTTGTATTATATTAAAGTTTTAACTACTTATCTTACTAGAGAATAAAAATAATTTAAAAAAAATGGACAAGTAGAAGGAGCAATTTGAATAACTTTTCATAATCAACGTTGAATATGGAAGAAGGAAAGAGATATAGTATGCTTGATACAGATTTATCTATTATTTTAAAATACTGACACGTCAAAGAATCCAGATAGAGACAAATATTTTTTACATTCAACATGCTTTCGTTTCTTAAGTTTCGAAAAGCGTTTGGAAAATGTGATCTGAAAGTTTTCAAAAACAATCACAAGCCTATGGAGAAGTAAAAGTGGAACTTGCAGGACAAAAAGGGCGTCTAGTTCAATAATCCAGTTTGAAAAAGCTCAACGACAGATAGACAGAAGCCGAGGGAGTAGACGAGAAAAAGGAAAAAAAATTGAAAACACTCGAGGTGTATATCCATCCAGTGCCAGAACAGCTCGCGTCGCAAAAGTCGTTGGCTAGGTTGCACAGGCGTTGGGAATTTTCACTCAGAGGGTGATACTATTGTTCGTAAAAGCTTCACTTTTTGTGTCTCGGCATGGCAACAAAGTTAGCGGAGGCTATCGAAAGATATCGCGGCCTCGTCTTCCGCGTGTTATATGCGCGCGCGTGTATTAGAGAAACGATGACGTTGGCTTGGAAGAAAATACGGGTGTCGGGGGAGGGACGAAAACATTTCTCCAACTTTCGTGGGACGTCGGAAATGAAAAGATTGCTTCCATCTCCGACTACCAAGATGCGGAATTCGCCAGCTTCGAAATCGGTCCGCTACACCTCAATCTTTTCTAACGCGATGCTACGCTACAGGATGACATACTGGATAGGCTTATTTAAGTCGAGGGCAACAACTTTGAGGGAGTCTTTGGCATTGCCGATCGTTTGCTTCCGTATCTTTTCAATCTATTGTTTTTTGTTTTTGTTTTTGTCTTTCGCTCGAACAATTTAACTTGTCTTAAAAATTTCATCTCTCGCAATATTTCATACGGTATCTAAATAGAACCTCTTATAGGAAAAAGTATTTTTCACCGAAACACCTGTGTGAGCTTACTGCAGTTTGTCAATCATTACAATGCAATGATTATTTAGCCTGGAGCAGGGAAAATGAATTATAAAACTTATAATTCGGTCCATCCGTCATGAATAGAAGTGGTCTTTTTGTTTGCTTTTATGGACTCCGAGAATATAAAGTTGTGAAAGAATCAGTATGAAAAGGAATAATGAAGGAGATACAATTAATCTTCATTGTGTATAATTAAAAAAAAAAAAAGAAATATATATATACAGTCTCTTTTATGTATTATGTTGAATATAATATAAAATTATTCAGCTTTCGGATGTTAAATAGTGCAGATAATGCTTGTCGCGCAAACTTGATTTCAAGTTTTCAGGTTAAAGCATTAAGGAAAAGACGACGTAACGAGTCTTTCTTTCTCCCTCTCTCTCCTTTACTCTAGTGTACGTTAAGCCACTAGATATGGAAGAATCAAGGGAACAAAGCGCACTGAACGTCGACTTCGACGAGTTTCAGGGCATAAGTTTCTTTCGGCTCACTGCTGAAGTTGTACGTCGCTGCTTTGGAAGCACAGAGTATTACCAGGATTCTGATTAGTTCGCTACTAGCATTACTCTGTTTCAAAACTCTCTTCGAAATCGACTTAAATCTCATAAAAACCAATAAAAATCTATATTCCTTCCGAATACTTTACTTATGAATTAATTCAAACTTCAAATAATTATTATATTATTGGTGATTATTTTGTAAAAGTTATTGTCATTGTGTGTATTACGCTGAAAGCTTATGCTTTGTCTCATTTAAAATATGAGATAATAAATTGTAATTTATCGCCTTAATTTTTAAAGTCCATAATTTTCTATAAACTAATTCTAATTCTTGATTTTTTTAATAAAGAATACCCTTATCATCCATATAATTATTACTATTTATCTTTTGTACAATGAATACTAAACAATATTACCATATTTATTATTCTATTTTAAATACGTCCGCGTATATAAATATAAATATATATTGTGCGCAAGAAATTAAAATAAAAAATAAAATATTGGCTATACTTTTGATAATTTTTATATAATACTTAAGGAATTATATGAAAGGAAGTCTAATAAAATGAAAGGTATTGAATTAAATATCTTTATTAAGATGGTCCCATAATTTTCCCAAACTTTAATTCACTTTCTCTAAGGATTTTTCCCTCAGCGTATATTACATTAACATCTATGTGCTTAATTTTAAATGAAAGCATCCCATAAGTGCCAATGTAATTAATAGATCATAGTGGTTGGGAATTTTCAAATTCTATTATAGCAGACTTGTAGTCTGCATCCTCCCACTGCGATAATGGCAAGTAGAAGGTCCTTGATTGCAGCAATGGACCCTGTCGAAATTATCGCGTTAATGGTCTCCGTTGACATGACCCCTTCACCTAAAAAGGTGTCACCTCTACGACCACGCTTTTCAACGTATTAACTGCTTCTTGCTCGAAAATAGGAAGTACCTACCAACGTAAAATCATGTCTTCATATTTGTACATTAATCAGATCACGATAATATACCCACATTAATAATGCAATCTCGCCTTTTAATTAAATTAAATCATTAAATTTATTTATCGCTTAATAATGTACATCTGATTTCTAAACAGGCTATGATAATGAATTATCGCTCAATATAATAGTTGACTTATCTGTGTAATAATATGTATACATTAATATATTTCTAGTAGTTGCTAATTGAATTACTATTTTAGCGTTGTTTTTTTTTTTTTTTTACTATTAATTCTTACTATTTTTTTCCTTTTTTGTACTATGAGAATTTTTATAAACGTAATGTAAATTACAATTTAAACGATGAATTGACAAATTATTAATAATATTAATTAAAATTAATAAATTGGATAGACTATAAAGGTTAAAAATTATTTATCGTAATAGTAATAGTTCATGACCAATATTAATGGGGAGAAATTATAAAGGAACGCCAACTACGCTTTTCATTTTATTTTAATTATATAAAAATATGATTGATAAATAAAATACTCGTGATTCTAAGTGTTAAAATACTTTAATAATAAAATATACGCTTTATTTACTTTTCATCTAAGTAGTAATAATAAGAAACGATACTTTGGCAATCTTATGCAATGTTTTTTTTATACGCGGTAAAGCGAATGAAACAACGTTAGGAGGCCAAGAATAAAAGAGCTTTTGTCATATCTCGGCTATGTAATATAATTTTCTGTGGACGCAACCTCGTCACAGCACAATGAAAAAAAAAATACAGTAAAAGGACGTCGATTGTCCATCCTTACAGTTGATTCGAGGACTTGCAAGAATCCACACCTATTGCAAGTAGTCTTCTTTTCCGTTCCCCCTCTCGTGCTGCCTTCCACGTCTTTTTCATTTCTTCCATCTCCTTAAAATCGTGAAATGGCACGATAGCAATATCGGAATTCCTTTACCGCGGAATCGCAGCAAAGAAACGAATTCTCTTCGTCTCTGTCGTCGACCTCGTCATGAGTACTGTAGCAAGCGAAATGGAACAATGCTCTCCATCATATGTAGGGAGGAGCTACTGCCACTGGGCTCGACCAAACGCGTTGTCGTTGCACTTGGTGAGTTCCGTCACGTATTTCGTGACGCGACGATAGAAAGCGGTTGAGTTTCCGCGCGGCTCTTCGAATATTAGCGAGGGTCGTTTTTCCCGCCTTTGCTATCTATCCCCTCCTACAGCCATTCCCAACCTTTCTCGGCTCTTTTTTCTCTTCTGTTTTTACTCCTCCGGTTCTTTCTAGATCCACAACCACTTTGCTCCCTTATTATCCTTCTTTGTCTGTGCGATTGTGTCCGGGCAGAGGAGATCCTGCGACTTTCTACTAGGTGAATGGACTTCCAAGAGCGAAGCTATCAGAGATTTTTGCCAAGAGATAGTGCACCAATTACTCCTAGAATTTCACCAAATCTTTAACTTGTGAATGTCAAATTTAATTTAAAATTGGTTTTTTACGAAGTAGATAGTATTCGCATTGAACATTTTTCATTCCACCAACTCTTTTCACTTCCATTCGTTCGCTTGGCTAAATATTGTTATTCCTTCTACATTCGCGACCTTAAAATTCGTTTGCATAGTTTCCCTATTATTATTTTATTAAATAAAATTTCTAATAAATAAAATATTTAATGTGACGCGCGCGCGCGCGCGCACACACACACGCACAGTGCGATATATATATATAATTATATATAGATAACTGGAAATTTATCATCTATATTAAACTATAATAAAATCATCTATATCATCTATATTAAACTATATTAAAAATTTTCCAACTCTTAATTGATAAATTACTTAAATATACTAAATATCATAATTACGTGAAATTCAATTATTCGTATATAGAATGTGAATATATTCTTTGTCCTTTCATTAGTAAAAATGGTTTTTTTGCCAAAGTGCCAAAACAAGAAAAAAATTATAATGAAATGATTTTTGAAAATATAATTCGATAACGTCATTATCAACATTTTTATTATTGATTCTAAAAATATAATTACAATTTAGTCTGGCATTCAAACTTCTAAAATCAACATTATTTAAATTAAAATTTTTTAGTTATTGTGCATATTACTTATAATATTAAATATCTTTAATAGCAATTTAAGCGGGAATTAAGAAAATGCTGAATTTTCGATTAATTAAATTACATAATTTATTTATCACACGTTTCATACAAAAATATAAAAAATAGCGAGTTTAAGTTTGATTTATTAACTTATGAAAAATTAAAATTATAATGGTATATATGCATAATAATCAGCTCGCGGATCAGTTAGTTCGTGATTTTTCTTCATTTTCCCTTGCAGTTTGTCGCGCGTTTCCGATCTTTTTATTCTTGTAGCCAATGTCGACAAGAGAAAAAGAGTGGAAACCCTCGTATAATGCCATCATACGTTATATGATGTGGCTATTACGACCGCTTCCTATTTATCGGACAATGAATAAGGATCCTTGGCTTTTGAAGAGACGAGAATCACGGGCGTAAATGGAAGAAAATGCTAATAGCCAAGCATGCTAGAGGATTTATATGCTCGTCGTTATTACAAAGAACTCGGATGGAGACTGATTTTTAATATCTTATATGATGTATACATTTGCGTTATTTAAAATTTTTTTATGATTTGAAATGTTAAAGAATATATATACATATATCGGAATACTTGGGTGTTTCAGATAAAGTGAATGTCAACTAATTAATTTAAAAAAAAACTATTTTTAGAAATAACTATAGAAATTTTATATTTAATTGAATTGAACATTTTCTCAAAATAAATTCAACCTACTTAAATATTCCCATAAGTGTGGGTTCGAGAAATTCTTGTATTAGAACCATTTCAAATAACGTTGTCATTCGTAATTTGTCGATTAATTTTATTTGGCTTATTTAATTTTTAAAATTTTTATTCGTTAAAAAGGCAACATAATATTTTCTTTCATAATATGTTCTTTAGAAATGATCAAAATACTCTATGAAAAATAATATTTTCTATAATATCCGAGATATATAAAAATTTATAATATTTGATAAAATAATTAAATAAGAAATTGGATAAAAGGGTAAGAAGGAAATTTTATTAAAGCATAAGGTTTTTAAACATTATCAAATAGAAAAATTAAATCAAATTATATTTTGGATTTTGTGAGTGATTTTCAATGTAACGTTAATTAACGTCTATTATCCAACCAGTCATTTAATGGTATTGTAAGAGAAATTAATTTTTTTTAATACGCAGACGGATTAAAGTTTATAAATTATTAAAATATTGATAATTTGACATTAGAATATAATTGATAGTGCAATTTAAATATAAATGTCTACAATATGCAAGTAGATAAACGTATAAGGCTTTTATAGTGTTGGTTAATCTTGTTTTAATAATAATTAAACATTATTGATTATTAAGCAGTAGTTTAGATCATAATAATGTTTTTAATATAATAATAATGTATCAATATTTATTTAACGTACAATTATTTACAATTCTATATAAAATCTGAATACGTGAATTTTTAATTACTTATTTCTCTAAGTCATTATGCTAATGATAATTCTTAAGCCTTTAAGTATAGAAGTCAATAAAGAATTATTTCGTAATTACACGAAATATGTTTTCTATAATTAAAATGTAAAAGTAAAATAATCGAAGTTTTGATCTAATTTATGAAAGAATCGAGCTGCACTTTTCGAAAATTCTTGTTTTGTATTTTCGCACTTGATGTCTCGATAATAAGAGATCATACGATTATACACGAGTACGTGACTTGACATGATGATAATTTGCAACATTGACGAGTCCTTCGATAAATACATATGTCTTTTTTTTTAGTTGAGCCGACAATAATCCGATCATGGAAGGACTTGGACACGCGCGATGCCTCTGCTACTTTTCCCTCTCTCGATATTCGTTATAATCACACTTAACTGCACTGGTAAACGTTTAACGATGTATATATATATATAATAGAGTAGACCAATAAGACCATTAATGTTCGCGAATAAGCTTACTACACCAAAACTTATGCTGATTAGAAATTATAAACTAAATTTTCGTATTTTAGTAGATTCCTATTATAATAGTCGTTCAGTTAAAATTATTGATGTTAATCATTGTTAGATTAAAAAAAATTTTTGTAAATTTGAAACGATGATTGAAAAAAATACATTATATCGCATTATAGATTGAAAAATTATTTATATATTTGTATTGATAAATAATTATTAAATTTATAATTTACAAAGATACTGGATACATCACGTAACTACTGGTATTCAATTTCGGGCTTTGATTGTGGAGCGATTGTGATTCGTAAAAGAAAGTACCTGGGCATTAATAATCCATTTTTGACGAGCATCCGTTGCGTAAGTGGAAGGTTCCGGTTTCAATTTCTGACTGAATAAAGCCTTGCGCTTTTTGTTTTTTGAATACGTCTTGAGTCTTGGGTTAATTTTTTTCTATTACCTATCGATTATTATCTACAACCATACATACGCGCGCGTACGTAATTCGAACAGCAGACGTTTGTTTAATTAAACAAGCAAAATTTAATATCACAAAATTATCAAGCTTTTGTGTATTTTTAATATATTCTAATTTATATGTGAATAAATTAATGCTAAGTAAGTATGAGGTATTATTTGAAACAATAGAATTAAATTAAAATGTTGCATTATTCACAATGTTAAATGTGCATTGAACAATCGGAAATTTTAGTATATAATCATATGTGTGAAATTATACTAAACATAAAAATTGCATAATACACGTGGATTATAAAATTATCATACCTTTTACTCAACATTATATATATATTTATAACTTTATGTATACTATAGTATTTATATTAATAATGCAGGAAATTAGTTAACGTATTATCGTTTCTCTTTCTATAATTTTTATTTTTGCATAATATTGCAATTTTCTATACAGCCTTATTATTTTATACAAGTCCGACAATTTAGAAATTAAAATTTTCTCAATCCATTGACATTTATGTAATCATTAATGGTAATTATGAATTAATTTAAACAATATCTAATCATAAACTGTTTTTTGGAAACTCAAATATTTGCCATCAATATAAAATACATTATTCCTCTATACATCTATGTATTAGAGCAGACAAACAAAATCTATTTAAATAGTACTCGAGTAGGGTTAAAGAAGCAATGCCGATTATCACCAGTTAATCCATCTCTGATCTCTGAGCTAAATCCTTTTCGACGTATTGCAATTCGACAATACAACCGCGCCGCGCGCAGAGCACAACTATATTAAAACCAATATGAAACTATCCAGGGGTAAAATATTTGTCGTGCGCGCATATAACTCTAAGCAACAAGAAGAGAGAAACTGGATCAATCTTCCCAAAGATGCATTGCAAGGACGTACGGTAGAAACAATCGGCACGACCGTAGCTCCGGCAATTCGATGCAACGCCTGGATATACGGAAGAATCAAGCTGCCTTGAATTCCAATGTTGCGCAACGAAGCGAATCGTCTTCGTGTCTGAGTGCCTGTGGAGACGCACGGCATCGAATCGCCTCCATTGCCACCATCATTCCGAGAACACACGAGCCTGGCATACCCGCAAGATTCTCCATTTCCGAATCTCCGATTCGTGATTTCAGTGTCCATACGTGATGACAACATTCTGCATGCTTAATCGGCTCGCGCACTTTTACTAAAAGACACGATTGGCGCCATTGGCGTTTATATGGAGCATATGCATCCCCCTATTTCATATAAATGCTTTAATATAAATACTTGCCTCTTTGAAATTTAGGAAAATTCCCTCGGATTTTTTCGCATCTGCGAGATGCCGGATTTTATATGCCTTATCGAGAAATTTATATTTTCTTATTGTTCACTGGGCTTCGTATACGAAGGTTATGTATTTAAATGCACTTTCCGCTAGTTTGAACCAGGCGATTTAAATAATCGATGAAACTAATTGAAGCTTCGAGAATGAAATTGTATCTTATTTATAAAGAAAATACGTTTAATTCATTGAATACTTAAGGTAAATAGTACAGTGCCATTTATTGTTCTTATCTCTGATTAGATCTAGTTAAGTTTTGTAAGAAATCTGTGTCATACATTTCATGTGTCAACGAAAGTAAATATACGCGATTCGATAAAATTATGATAGATATGTAGAGCACTAAAATAATATTCGGATAATAAATTTGACAAGGCGCGTCGTCAATTAATATTAAATCGAGGTAAAAAAAAATACCAAAAAACGGACTTCGATTATAGTTTTAGGCCATTTTAAGAAGCAGTTTGTTAGTTATGAATATTTCGTAGTGCGAAAGTTTAGTTTGATAATTCCGGTAATCATTCGATAATTTGAACGAAAAATTTGGTTAATAATCGCTAAAATTTCTCGCATAAGATTACTTATAACGAAATAAACAGCTCATCCCTATAGTGAAAATGCAAAAAGTTTATAGGAAAGAGTTGAGTATTCGCTTCTCGGACGCGCTAACTGCTCGTTCTATAATCGTTCGTCTACTAAAGCTTCTGCCTAGATATTCCGACTATATAATCTTCTTGCACTTCGTACACTGTATACATATCTACAAGTGCAGTGGGCGGGCAGTCGGAGACTTAACGGAATTAACGACGTTGTGCTGCCTTCGGCTCTGGATTTTGATAACGCACGACTTTATCTGGCATTCTCTAGGCAAGGTACCCGTACGCCTACCTAGTCTGTTTACTTAAGATAATGGCGAGGCACAAATTCTCCTTCCCTCTTTCTCACCTTTCCTCTTTCTCTTAAAGATTTCTCTCTCGCTTAAGGGAGAGAAAGAGAGCAGTGGAAATAGCGAAGTTGAAGGTTAGTGATGTTGCCATCTTAGAGTAGCAAAGGGGTTATTGTGGAAAGGAGATGTAAGGAAGTGAGAGAGAAGAAGCGATAAAGAGCTATAAGAAGAAGAAGAAGAAGAGGAGGAACAAGAAGAAGAAGAAGAGGAAGAGGAAGAAGAAGAAGAAGAAGCGGGGGTGGGGAGCTAGTTATACAAGAACTTCATTTTCCGAGCCATTACGTTCTCCTCCCACTGTTACTACGCCCTTCTACTTTAGCGCTGGGAAAATCCCTTTACCCTGTAAATTAATTTATGTCGAAATTTTTAATGACATTCATCGAGCTTGCGAGCCTCTATTCCCGGTAAATAATACTAGTTTGCAAGATTATAACTCAAGGAACTTGAGAGGGAAAGTTTTCACACGGACTTTTTTCCCCCAAGATTCGTACTTTACGCGCTGCGGAAGAATTGGTGCAAGTGCCATTGTAATATTTTCATATCGTTATTATATCTTTAAATAAAGACGGAGTAAAATTTCTTTCAAGTCATATATAACGGGAGCTTGTGACAAGAATTAATATAATATGTTACGTAAAATGGTATTTTCGATTAAAAATATAGAACTTAAGAATAAATTTTCACTTGCAATTCTTCAATATTAATTATAATCATTATGATTAATTTTGCGATCAGTGATCCCGAAAATCCCGATTTAAATAATTTTTTAAACCATTCAATTTTTGTTGTTAAAATTAATAATCGATGTATAATCATGTTAAATAGGGCAATTATAACGAAATGCTGCCTATTTAGATCAAGATTTTTATTTTCAAATAATTGTATAATTTAATTATTACAAATAGTTTTTTTTTCTAAAGTTACAAATTTTAAAAAATATTTTTAAATAGTAATAGTATAAGTAAATAAAAATTTAATTTATAAAATTATCTTGGTTTTTTTTTTAAATAACCATCGGAGCTAGATCAACAAAAAACTTGTCCATAAATTCTTAACTGTGATATAGTTGGCGAAAACCAACTGGCAATGGTATTAAATTCATACAAACTCGAGACTGACTTTTATATACTTTGCCATACACCAAAAGCTTACAGTCTTTGAAAATTGAGTCTTTATAACACAATACCTTTGTATGACTATTGTGCAAATTGGCTTTTCATTGTATACCTGTTAAAATTTGCACTATACTAACTTTATGTGCCGATGTAGAATAGATTATTATTATTTTGTGAATATTAAAAAAAAAAAAAAATAAAGTTCTTGTCGATCGTTATTTAAGAGCTTTATTTATTTTTATTTTTATAAAGAGTGTGCAATTTCTCAGGAAAACAATGAAGAATTGTTTCTAAGGAAATACTTTAGATAGTTTGCAAATCGATTAAAATAAAAGACTATCCAAGAATCGTGTACTATTCGCTGGTTTGCATTGAAAATTCTTTTGAATAAAAGATGCAATTCCTTTTATAAAGAATAAAATCAATTTCGAGTTAGGCAATAACTATTAAAAAAGATATTTGCTTAATTGAATTTTAATGTTAAATTAAAAGTAAAAATCTTGTATTTTATTATTGGAATATTATAAACTAACAATATATATACATTTATGTCTGAAGTTTTTTCTTACATTGTTAATATTCCAAGCAATCGATTAATATAAATGACTGTTAAGATTAATAATTTTTAAAAAGATTTCGATCGACTTCTTGTACATTAATAGTCTCTATATTCTTCGAAAGATGAAAATTCATGTATATATATATATAAATTTAGTAATGAAGTAATTGAGTCCTATTAACAAAGAAAATTTATTTCGCTTATTTGGAAAGAGAAAATTTTCGTTTTTATACCACATGTAGTATGCAAAAGCAACGATAATTTCTCACTAGTATTACTTGAAATCGATGATGTTTTCGAAAATAATCAAATACCTTTACGACAACTATCCAAACTTATAATGTACTGACGTAAAACAATTTTCTATATAAGTAGATGTGAACTTATTGTATCATGTTACTACTGCATCTATAGTATATGTTTATGTAAATGAAAGTGATGGTACTTCGCAGATGGTAGAAACTGCATGTGCTACATTATGCAATTTTATTGGCCATAATAATTTTTAATAAAAATACAATGGCCAATGTATATACAAAATATTAATACTTATAACGTAATAATGTATAAATAATTTATTTGGTGAAACCAGAGACAATTTTTTATTTGGACTTTTTACTGTCGATTTGTTTAGCTCAAAATCATTGTTATTGTTCAATGAATAAAATACACCTAATAAGTCACAACAAATACAAAATTTTAATAACTCAACGTACCATAAGTAAATTATTATTTTACTTATAATTTTCATTTCAATTAATTAACACATTAATTAATTAATCTAATAGGACAAAGCTTATTTTAAAATGTTAATTAAACAATGAAAATTACAAGTGAATAAAATAATGAAATTATGATGACGTAAAAATATATTAGCTTAGTGCATTCTAATAATAATTATGAACTCAAATTATATTCCACCTAGGAATTCCGTGTGTCGTAAATTTAATTGTTGCATAATTTTATCAAAATATCAATAAGAATTAAATTAAGAATTTCAAAAAGTTTTAATATTACCACTAAAGTGCCCACGCAAACACGCGGATACCTCATAATATATTATAAGAACTTGAAAATCACAATCTTTGAATTTTCGCTAGAATTTGCGAGTGATAAATTGTCGTAAGGGCAGTTTGCGGAAAGCGGAGGCACAACTATAACGAGGTAAACTTTAAATATTTGTACTCGAATAAACTATTTGTTCGAGAACTGAAAAAGAAAACAATGTAATAAAATAGTGATTTAAGTATTCGAACGAGAAGTGCCTCACATTCATCCCTCGTCCCAAGGTTTTAATTTCTGAATTATCCCACCACCAGACCCGCACAAGCACAACCAACAATTACCATAAAACTATGTATAGGAATTTGCCGTATTCCTCATGCACCTGGCCATCTTCTGACCATATCGTGGCATCTCCGACTACTCAGCAACATAGTCCCCGGTCCCATGCTATTTCGAACTCTCTGTTATTCCATCCCGGTTCTCAGGCGTCTGGCATGACGCTGCTCGGCTGCACGGCGTCGCCGGCAAAGTTAATTCGGTGATTTCCTATGGTCTTAACGACCTCCTCCTCCTCCTGATCCACCTCTTCCTCCCCCTCCCCCTGATCCACCTCTTCCTCCTCCTCCTCCTCCTCCTCCTTCACGTCCTCCTCCTTCACCTCTTCCACCTTCGCCTCCTTAATCGCCGCTACCCCTTCCTTCTCCTTCTTATCCGCCACGGCTTTCTATGTCTGGACTTTATACGAGCCCGCGTGGAAGCAGTCAAGCAATAACGTTGCCCATCCCCGTGCCGAAGGAGAATTTTCGAGAGTAACTGGGGGACGGTGCACGCGAAAAGGATACTTCTGGACGGGCGACACCCCCTCGACCGATGCCATTGTTCGCTATAATCTTAGGATGAAAACATCGCACTGCAACACTTGGAATTATTCACGCACTTTACATGGTTTGGCCCTTATTACTTTAACTTTTGTTACTGCTGCGATTTTAGGCGTTTCTGGAATTTATCGCGATATTATTAAATTCGCCATTTTATGGGATCTTGGGACAAGTCCTTGGAATCGATGCTTAGTTTAAAAAAAAAAAAAATATGTTCGTAGCTGCGCTGCGAGATTTTTCGAGTCGTCTCTTTAACGAGATGTTCTGGGTCTTTGTTTTAAAATTCGTAAGCGTATTATCCTTTAATCTCGGGCTAATAGAGAATAATTGTTTCAGCTTATGTTTTATCCTGAATTACTTAACTCTTGTCCTTTGTATCGTTATTTTTATTTTACTCTAGTTGAAAATAAAATATATTCTCTAAATATTCCTTTATTATTAAATTATATTTATTTGAATTTTCCTCTTTTAAAAAGATTAACGATCGTTCATATAACAATTTTTTTTTTAATATGACAGGTATCTAGGTATTTTTAAAAACTTATCGAATTTAGTAATACGTGCTTTCAATTTAACTATCGATTTAATATTTTGTTTTGTTGTTGTTTTTTTTTAAAGATAAATTTTAAATTGCATTATGTACGTATTATGAGTAAGCTATAAACAACAGTAAGAATTAATGTACGAAAGATTTTTAAAAAAATGACAATGTAATAATTCATTATTTATAAAAACTTACCAAATCAGATTTCCGTATTTATCCTTATTAGCTGATTCGTGTCATCAGTTTTTAAAAAGAAGTGATTGTGTATTTAAACATTCTCCTTCTCTCTCTACCATTTTTCTTTTTTTTAAGAAAGGAAATCCCATTTTATAATTAATCGCACGAGTGGGTCCGCGAAAGTATTTCCGCTGAATTATTTGATGTAATTAGCCCATTCGGAGCACCTGTATACGTGACTGCTACTTTTAGTGAAATAGTTTTATAAAAGCCTTGAATTTACCAACCCTAATTAAATGATCGTTTCGCGCCCTTAACTTAAGAATGCATTCTACAATCAACTTCTTATTCAATGCCATTATTCATTGTTTATTTATTTATTATTATTAATTTTCAACTATTAGAAGTTTGTATTAATAATTGGTTATTATAAGTTTGCTGCCTTAGGAAACAATTGTTTTTCTTATTCATTCAATTTTAATTTATTAACAATTTATATTGTATTTCATTTCAATTTAATTACTTATTAAATCCGATCTTATTGTTTTTCGCTCTTCGGCAATTCATTATTCGTAAATAATAAAGAAGTTTTCTATAATTGCTCGTAGTTACATTAATTTTATACATATATTAGGCATATTATTATCGTTATAGGTGTAGGTGTAAGGGATATAATTAACTCTTATCGATAAGACAATTACTGGATGATTAATGATGCAGCGAATTTTCTTGTTCAAGTTTTAATTGTTTCTCTATGCACTTATATGAAATTTGATATTTATCTGTGTACGCTCAATTATAGACCAAATATAAAAATGACGTTGTATATAAACTCTTATCTTTCAGATATGCCAATACACATATACGAACTCATAATTAGCAGTATATAAAGTCCTTTACCGAATCGTGCATGATCCTTATCTAATCTTGGAATTAGTTCAACTTCTTAATTTAAAGCTTAGTAAACATAGATGTTGAATTCTATGCTATTTTAGTACTAGACTATTTAAGTGATTATAAAATGTGCTTAGTAGTAGCTTAAAAGATTCATAAAGTTTGGGTTCATTATTAAATATGAAAATCTTAATATAGACATTAAAATGCAGGATAAAGGTAAATTTTATATAGGTATATTAATACTATATGAGTTTTATATAAATCTTTATATAGACGCATTGCGATGGTACTTTACAAATATAACATCGTCGATGAATAACTATTTTATTTTTATAGTAATGCATAGAGGGAGGAATATTATGAGAAAAAAAGTGATTATAAGAATTATTGCCATTTGCTACATGAACATCGAGATTTTATCAAGATATTTAAAAATTCGTTGTATACTCTCAAGTAGATTCAAATAATAACGCAAATCGCTTGCTCCCACGATTCGTATTAATCAGAAAAATATTGAAAGATTAGACTAAATTGCTCCAATCAGCACAGGCTCAAGCCCCAGGAACTTTATCCAAAGATCTGTACTACTCATTTGAGCGTTCTTTCTTACTTCTCAGTTTATATCTATATTATATAGGCAGGCAGAAGTATGGAGGTCTAGCACGCTGAGAATTCAATGATGAGGCGGTAATTTTCGTTTTAGAGGCGATAATTCATCGACTTCGGGTTGGATGCGGTACCGTACAGTGTCTTCGAAAGCCGCCGCTTTACAACGACCACAAGGCCAAACTACGGCAACTAAGGCGTCGTAATGCAACAATTTCAAAAATGAAAATATTCGACATATTCCCACTCCAGCGGCTCTGCGCTATACAGCAATGTACACCCGTAAGCGTGTCGCAAAGGTTCCACGTTGTTACGCGGGAGATGGAGAGAGTACGCCTTCAAATGCCCTCCGGCTGTGCTTTGCAACACACTAGTGCGCGCCCTTTTGAAGCTCCTCGCATAGTTCCCTTGGAATGCTCAGAATACTCGAGGCTCGAATATAGTTCCATTACTCCGTGGGCGCTGAGCATGAGTTTACCGACGACGAGAGAAGGAGAAGAGACGGGAGGTTTAGCGAGAGAAAGTGAGCCACGGATATGCAGATGGGGGGAGAGACGGTAAGGCACAATGCTTAACTTGCGGTTTAATTTTCAAGAGCTTCTGCCAAAGCATTCGGCCGACCCATGCGTCTCTCTTTTATGTTTACATAAGCTTCGTACATTAGTTACTGGCCTATTGAAATCCCGTCACCTATTCTCGGCGAAATGCATGTACGTAGAAAATTTTCGGCTATTTCCTTCATCACCGATTTCTGTACGTGCTGGTAATGAAGACGTGCATTATTACACATTATCTTTTACATTACATATACGGAATTATTATATATTATATTATTACATATTTTACATTTTATAGACGGAATTTGTTTCTGCCAGTGTTCAGTTACCTACGATGTAGTTACTCATTAGACATCTTACATTCTCAAAATATGCTTTCATATGCTCCTATATCCACTCTTTCATTCATTAAATAAATAATAAATACACACACATACATACACACATTCAAACGTATATATACATATATATATATATATATATATATATTGAAATTTTCTACTTGGTAAATAAACGACGTTTATTGATAGATTCTTAAAAAAATAACGATATTTATTTTTTGTCATTGCGAAATTTTATCACATTCTAATATACATCTTCTTGCAACAATTTATTAATATACCGACATTATTTATTATATCAATAAATTCTATAAATTGAGTATCAAATTTAAATACAAATTAAATTTGACAGTTTGAAGAATTTAGTTACAAATCCATGCTTTTTTTAGTCCTTCAATTGACTGAATTATTCCCTTTAATTGTTTGTATTTTACGATACGTTTTAAATGACGATAATATTTGCAAGAATATTATTATTTTCCACGCAATATTGTGAAAATAAATAGAACTGGTATTATATTCTATATATATATATATATATATATATATATTAATGTACATACATAAGAGTTTATACTTATTTATATATTTTTTTTTCCGGGACAAAATTTTTATTAATTAATCAAATTTTTCTAATAACAAGAATCTACATTAAAACAATGGCAAAAGTATTATTTCCATTCAGAAAAACTTTGAAATAGATCTTATCTAATATCTTTTTTTATAAGAAAAATATCAATATTACAGAAGGCCTTATTAGGATAGACAAGGAAAGAAAAATCCTAAGATATATGCTACTGGAATTTTAAGAAATAGTAAACCAACAATAATTATTAATAATTAATATGATTATGTGCATATAAATCATTTATTAACATTATTATTGAACAAAGAAAAATTAATGAAAACTTTGTAAAATGCATATAATATTTGGTAATCATTAAATATAATATTTAAATTTTATCCAAGTTGACTTGTGCATCGAGTTTCTAGAAGTCTGTAAACAACAGAATAATTTTCTTAGAAAGGTATTTATATAATTATTCATTGAAAATATACACACAAAAAAAATTTAATACAAAACATAATAAGAATCATTTGATAAACCTATATATGCAAATGTATGTTATAAACCCGACTATTTGAAAAATCGCCGTACAGCAATGATTAATCAATTTAATTAGGTTATTCTATAATTGTAATTAAATAAATTAGAAATTTAGAATGTGTAATTAAAGTAACGAATAAATATTTTAAAATATGAAATAAACTTTTTTAAATTTTATTATAGTTGGTACCGCAATGTATGATACGTTCTATACATATAGCTATTAAAAAAATATAATTGGCTTATAGAATTTTATTTGAGTTTGCTAGTAGAAGAATAATTTAGTTCTTAAATCTATGATATAAGGGTGATAGTAAAAGTTAATGTGCGAAATTAAAAGTAAAGACATTGTGCGTTAAAGTGTGGTTTTAAAACAAAATCAAGTAATATTTTCAGGTAATATTAAAAAGATGATAATAAAAAGATGAACATGTTCGAGTGCCCGAAAATACTTGGAGTTCTCTGATTGACCAAAAATATGAATCAAAGTATATGGAATCAATATCAAAGATGACCCAGGAAAATAGAAATTTATATTCAAATAAACTCGAATATAAATAAACCACTACTTCATTTGAGTATTCTTACAGTTATGTCGTTTAATCATTGTTCTCTACATTTACATACCTACAGTCCTTCACATAATCTTATCTCAATGGTTCTCGCAAAATAAAGAGATACGCGTAAAGTCAATCTTCGAGCTATCTGATTTATCTGATTTATTATTTGATGACAATTCTATATTTATTTATCTGATATTTTGTATTGCTTACATAAGTATCTGCATTCTAAGTATTTCCTTTGAAAAAAAATTGTTCTCTAAATTTTTTTTAAATTCAACGTTCATAAATAGATAAGAGTCACATGTTTAGTGGCATTATTATAATAATGAATAATGGTAAAAAATGTTTAAAGATCATATATCATTATTATTTATTATTTCCGTTAATTGTGAAACTAATCATATTGTATGTATTTTATACATATTGATATTCAAAATATTGAAAAATATTTATACAGAAACCTAAAATTTTTGCGTTAATAAGTAAATGAAAAAGTGAATCGTGATTAATAAAAAAAAAAAAAAACTATTTAATCAATGTCGTTATACATTTTTCATATGGGAAGAGATTCAAAGAGAATATTTTTAATACGACGAAATTCTCTTTATATAGGCTTGATAGTAATAATTGTGTATTATATTGACCATAATTTATATATTATATTTATATTAGATATATTTTATATATTTATATTTTATGTATTTATATAATTGAAATAATTAATTACATTTTATAAGATCTAAAACTACTGATTTATATAAATGAAATTCAAATTAAATCCTAGAAAAATATTGATTAAAAATTATTTTTATTTACATTACATAAACTTTACAAATATACATAATACGTATATAATTTTTATGAAATTTATTTACAAAAAATAACAAAATTAAATAATTATTGTAATAAAAAATTGATGAATATTTTTTATATATAAATTATTTATACGAGTAATGTTAATAATAAAATATTTAATGAATAATAGAATACCTTAAGCATTAATATCAATAGCATAATTAATAAAGATTGTTTGAGCTTTTTAAATTAATTTTAATATTGAACACAACGTTTATTTAATAAAATACATAAAACAATAATAATATTATTGTACTACCTATAAATTTAATATCTTTTTTTTTAAGCGAAGTGTATTCTACAACCGAATGATTATAAAAACATCTATAAACATTTTATAGTTTTTAAGTAATAAAACGCAGCTGTAATATAAAAACAGGATTTTATTATATCTATCTATAATAATTGAAAAATAATGAATAAAGTAAATGACAATTAAAATACTTATATTTTCAAGATATCAAAAATGTTGAACGTATAATTTGTACTATATTACAAATTATGAGCTGCAAAATGATGTAGAAGTTGCAAAATGGATGTACATAAAATTCAGTAGTTTAGTAAAAATTTTCAGTTGTTTAATATATGTAGGTGTTTGGTTTTTCGATGAGATTTTAATATGGAAACAACTCAAATAAAGAAGTGTATAAAGTTATTGCTAGATTTAGTTGAACCTGGCCTAGCATCTGCCGTAAAATGCAAACTTTAGAATTTGATCTTGACCAAGTATGAATGTTTGCTGTTTTTTATTCCATTTTGATATACCAGCATTTTACATTTTTCAATTGAAATATAATATTTTATATAAACGTTCATATAATATTATTTAAAACTATTATTTACAAATATAAAATAATAATATCTACTTTATATTTATAAGTTATTTAATGTTTTTATAGCTTAGCATCTTAATATTCACTACTTATTGCTTTTCCAATGCTTATTGCTTATCTATTTAATGAATGTTAGAATTTTCAGGTACATAGTATTATATTTTAAATAATATTGATATTCTGAAACGAAGAATTACAGGAATAGAAAAGCCATAATAATTTTGTTATTGCTTATTAGAGTTTTATTTAATTTATTCCATATATTTTCAATTATTTTACGTTAATTGTTTTAATTATACAAAATTCGTATATGTATTGTAGTTCTAGAAAGATATAGTTGTAATATTGAAGTTTTACAATATCATAGAATATCATAGAATTCAATGTCAAGTTTGTTGATATATATATATTTGTGGTTTTTATCTTTGACAAACGTAAATTCACACATAAACCATATTATTTTCAATATTCTAGTTTAAGTTAAATGTAAAATTCACAATATGAAAGAAGATCGTATATAATGTCAGTCGGTATTTAGCAACTATTAAACGATATATTTGTGATGAATTTTCGGTATAGTTTTTTAATTAATGATCTCGTTATAATGCGAAAACAATTAATTTTATAATTTTTACAATTCAAGAAATATATCATTTGCAAAACATTTTAAAAGAATTTCAAATTATTATAATGAAGCTTGATAAAGTTTTATTAGCTTTACCTGTATGTCGAGCAAATTATTTGCAGTAAAATTTAAAACCTTGCATACATTTTTCTGATTACGCATTTAAAAATAAGTGTTTAAATTGTATTAACGTACAATTCCATCAACTTTAAAAAAAAAACCACCAGGCATTTTTAAATAGCCAACATCCAGTATTGAATAAATCATTGATTTTACGAAAATTTTAATTATTAAATAGAATAGAGAAATTAATATTTCACAAAATTGTGAAAAAAATTATTAATGTTTTAGATTAATTACTAAAAAAAATATTTGTAATTGATTTGTGTTAATGTTAACATTATTTATAATAGCAAAACAAATTTCTAACTAAAGTCATCGGTAATGATATAATTGAACATGTTTCTAAACTTCATAATAATTTGCATTATAAAATTCATAAATTATTTTATACATTTTTAAAAATTTTAAATATATAAATATTTTCTTTTATTTAATTTACAATTGCATTTATATTGAGTTTTTATATATAATATTCTAAACTAATTTCTAAGATAGCGAGTGAATATTTTACTTCGAATTATCTGATTCTTACGCTGGTGAAAAATGTAGTGTTAAAAAAGTTTAGATAATTTTTTTATAATAAAAAGATATATTATATTTGTTTATGAAAAGATGTTTTTTTTTGGTTTATGAAAATATTTGACATTTCTATTGTTAATTGCTCATTATGCGTGTATTAATTTTGCAGAATTATATTATAATTTAACGTTTCGTGATGAATTCAACTGAAAAACACGTGAAAATGCAAATACCTGTGAAAAAATATTTTACGTAATTGTGAACTATACAAATGATTGAATAATATTTATCTATTGAATGAATGTTAGAATTGAGAGATTTTTAATAAATATTAATATTAAATAAATTCAATTAATTGTAAGATATTTTTTCAATTCTAGTTTATTTCAATAAATTGATTATTAAATTATAGATCTATGTAATTGACGACAATTTTTATACGCAAATTTTTTATTCGTTGTGAAAGTTTTGAAAATGTAATTATTTAAAATAAATTGAAAATACAGCTAGATTTTGAAAAAGGAAACTAGTTTTTAGTTTTATTAGTAACGAATGGATAAATCAGAGTTTTATGTAGATTAAAGACTGTCAAATAATATTATTAGTTGAATCACTTTGTAAAACTTTAATAGCATTTAACTAAGTTTCCAAATGACTTTAACAAGAAATAGAAAAAATGGTTTCTTTTCTTGTTAATAAGCTAAACCGTTGAATGTTCAAAATATAACCTTAATTATAATATTACTAAAAATACAGCCAACAATTGATTGAATATTTACTGAAATATCAAATTTATAAATATAAATTTATATGAAATTTAATATACATTTTTGTTTTTTTATAGAACAATATTTATTTTTTGACAAATCAACGTTTAAAATTAAAACATAGAACTATTTTAAATTTTTACAATTTTAAATCAGCAATCAAATAAATATCGCAGTGAATTGTTTTACATATAAATAGATAAGCTTGTTCAGTTTATATTTACATTATTAATTCGGATTTATAAATGCTTGTTATTCATACAATCGATAAGTGCTTTACAAGACCCTTTACACTATTATTTGAAAATATGAAACAGAAATTTTTTTTAAGTGTAATTCAACGGACACATGAAATTATTGAACAGAGAATAAGTCTCTGATACCTACAGTAAACTCTAATACACAGAGTATAGCATCGAGTCATTTCATTTTGTACGATGACCATCTCAATTCAAATAAAATCCCCTCCTCCCCGTATGTGAGTCATTATATAATGGCTTAAAGGAAGACAGGTAGAAAGGAAGGAAGAGACGGTGAAAGACAGATAGAAAGAGAGAGGGTGAGAGAGGGTGAGAGAGAGAGGGAGCGAGAGGGGGGGGCATAGACACTTTAACAGTGCATTGCTGTATCTGTACTCACGTAGTACTGCTAAATGCAGTAGCCATATCGCAAGCGACGTGCTCCTCTCCATTATATTACGAGTGCGTAACACGGACGTACTCATTTGTGGACGTGTTAGATGTATCTTGACTGTTCCTACGTGCGCTTTTATAAAGTGAGCGTTTACTTTGTGTATGGGCTTGCACGTTTAAAGGCGACGCGCGATAGTGCATTAGGGAACATCTGCAATTGAGTGAATCTGTGAGCACAAATATGGATTTTTTTTTTCTTTTGAAATGTTACAGCGTGGTAATTGCTTGATTAAGAAAAATGTCGCTTCTATTTTATTTTATTTTTTGTTTTTCAATAAAAAATATTTTGAGATAATTAATAAATACTTGAAAGTGTTTTTGTAAATATCTTATATTGTTATTCAGTATTTGTATTATTATTTAGATTATTAATACTGAAAATGTTTCGACATTTTAATATCAAATTCTTTTTTCTGTGTTTTCATTTTTTTTCTTTTTCATTAATTTTTTTATTTATTTATTTATTTTGTTTTTTTCGTGCCAGTTGATATTATTTATAATCATATAATTTTTTGTAGTTATGAATTGATTAAAATATTTTTTATTTGATATATAACATGTAATACTACATTATTGATATGTAATTTATGAATTAGCAATTGGATAGTGTCATATATTGGGACATAGCATGGGTCTGTTGTTTCGTGATACCGTTATGATATTTCAACAATTAGAATAAAAAAGTGTATGTGGGTATTGATTGTTTGAGTCTCGAGCTTAGCAAACATTGTAAAAATGAAATATTTTTTGCTTCAAATCACGATTAAGAAAAGTCATATTTCAAACGTACTTTTATCACACAATAATAGCTTATTCTTATTCAAATCATAGAACAATATTTTTTTTAGTTTGGTTTAATAGAAATGATTATTATATTAAAAAATTACATTTTTTTTATTATTTACATTATATAATACACGGAAGGAAGAAAAAAGCATTTCAATAATAAAGGAAAGGAAATTCGTAGATTCCAGATAATAATCCAAAAAAAAGTTCAATTAATATAAAAGAGTAAAAACGTTGTAATTACTGAAAAAACAGAAATTATTATAGCGTTTAGGACATAATAAAATACTATCCAAAACATACTCGTTTATGTGCAAGTGTTTCCTAATATTATATAATTATTACAGCAAGTAGTGGATAAGAAGGTTATTTGTTTAATAAATATTTATACATAATTATTGTTGTTAGTGTGATAGTTTTTAGTTTGCAATAATGTTTCTCTTAAACGTCAGAAAAGTCGATTTTACGCATAGTTTGAACGGTACAATCTGCTTGCATATTATAAACAGAATAATAAATTGATAGGTACGATGAGAATAATAAGAACAAAAATATGATTAACTTTTCAACAATTCGATTTTCAATATTTTCCCATCATATTTATTGAAGACTCGTCATGATTAGGATTTAGATTAATTATTCAATTCAATAATCGAATACAATTTTTTGTTTTACTTTCAAATTTATGCAAGTATCTAATAAAAATTTGACAAACGAAAAAAAAATATTTCAAGCTTATTTTTTTTCATATTTAGGAAACATTTTAATAAGTCGCATAAAATCGTAGCTTAAATACTTTAATGGATTTTCGAAATAGTTGAGCGATGCAATTTACAAACGAATTTCCATTAGAACGTAAGAATTTAATTAAATGAAAAGAAACGGTTTTCTCTTGGGTCAAGAGGCCGTGAAATAAGGTTTTTCCGGTTTTAACTCTTAGCCGTTTTTTCTTCCTCTCCCCCTTGTATTCGCGTAGGGTTATCAGAAATCGACTTAACCGAGGATTTGCCAGTTTTTCCAACTAGCTCAACTACAACGACTACTAGTAGTATTGGTAGTAGTAATAGTAGTAGTAGTAATAGTAGTGGAAATGGTAGGTGGTAGTAACGGTCCTACCGCTGTTGCTGCTTCTGTTGTTGTTGCTACCACCGCCGCAGCTGCTCTCCTTGCCATTTCTACTCCTGTTATGTGTTTCAGTCCTCTCGGTGAAAGCATTGTCGTGGTCAGCACTGCTCGATGCTCGACTCCTCCAGCTCGACTTTGATTTACGTGGCCGAACGCCTTTCTCAAGCCACCAATTTCTATTGTGAAAGTAACGGTGAACTACATATTTGTTCCTCCTCAATTCCCTCGTTGCCACCGTCCATTCTGGACTCTATACCCCGCTGCTTCTCATCTACGGGACGCGCCTACAGTTTCAAGGCTAACTTTTCAACGAATTCCATTATCGCCTGAATACCTCTTTGATTTTTTGCAAGTGTTGCAAAAGTTGTTGCCGCAAACTATGTGACTTCCACGTCATAGTATGAAAGAATGCGCGTTGAATTTTCGATATTTTACTTTATTTTTTTCTTTCGTCATCTTATCTTCCTTAAAAGCTATCCTATGAGCACTTCATTTTATAAACTACCACCGGCGTTTTCATGGTACTTTTTCCCCATCTTAATAATTAATGTGGAGCTTAGAAATATAGTATGTTAAAGTTTTCAAAGCGTTCGATCGTGTGTAGCTTAAAACGTAGAATTAAATAATTTTAATTACCTTTATTCGTCGCTTTTAATATTATTGTTTGTAATATAAGTAATTCCAATCTATCTCAAATAAAAATAGTCCCATATTTTTCTCTTGTCTAATAAATCTTTATTTTTAGATTTCATCAAAATCTGTACCATTGTCTTAGAATTTAAGATTAATTTAAGATAATGTGGAACGAACGATAATGGCTATTTGAATTTTTATAATTTTACGAACTTATAACAAGAATTATTATAAGTATATTACCAGTTGAAAACTTTGAGCATCCATTGTATTTACCAATGAATTGTATATAAGTTTTCCAGAAAATGTTGTGTCATTGTCCAGCGATTTCATTGATACAGACCAATATACATTACCAAGTTATCTATCTTATACTTTTCTTCAAAGACCAGCTTGTTAGTAAGTTATCTTCTACCTTAAGGGGAGTAAATTAATTATTTCTTATAGGCTAAGATTTTGAATTAAGAGCATCCGATGAACATTACAAAATTCTTTATAAGCCCTGGCAAACTCGGTAAATTCATTTTCGCGCTTCGTAACAACTCGAAAGGAATGTACTTCTCAAGAAAGAACGAAAGAAAGAAAGGAAAAATACAAAGTGGGACGCCTTGTAATAATTACGGAACTACACTCTATGTTCGACTTCAAAAGTTGCAATTTTGCGCTCGAATGGAAACCATGACATTTAGCCTCTGCAACTCTCTAAGACAACGATTCGGGATGCACCCGTCATATACCACAACAACGATTTGTCCAACCGACCACAGATATCGGGCGCGCGCGCGCGAGAGAGAGAGAGAGAGAGATACATAGAGAGAGGTTGCTTCGTCGTACTTGGGATCAGAGTTTATCAGACGCTTAATCCAGTGGGGAGAGTCCACGTGCACATCCTCTTCTAGACTCTTGCCGATAAGAGAACTATTTCTTTGGATGGGTTGAGTCGGAAAACAAACCTCCGTTGCATAAATTGCCGCTCTCTTAACCTCGAACCGAGTTGGCAGTCGCGCTTTAATTGTAGATTCGTCAGTACTCAGTCATAATATACATGTATCGGGTCTTGGCCGGATATATGAACGGTTACACTACTTCATACATAATGTTACGCTCGAATAAACTTGAATGGCGGTATCGTGAATTTGGCGCAGTTTCTTGTGGGTCGCCCCCAAGCCGACAGCGGCAATGCGCCTCGGAAATTACACGGCTCACCTGTGAAATGTGAAATCCGCGTGCCGTTGGAAGCTCGACATACCTGTGCATATGTCATGCAACTACATGCGTACGTATGCGCGAACCTCGAATAGCTCGTACAGGACATTAAAGGTTCGATCTTTACAGCCTATTCACCCGCGATCTTTTACGTCCTTCACACTGCCGTGCCCCCTCCAACCCCCGCCGCCACCGCCACCACCGCCACTTTCTTCCTTGTTTTCATGGATAGAGAGTTTGGTGTGTGCGTGCGTGCCATCACTTCGCTCCTGAAAGTACGTTTTCATAATTCAATGGGGGTTGACGGACGGAAGTTCGATTGGCTAGAGAATCGTAAATCGCATGGCCCTCGGCCGCGAGACAATGCGCTTACATCTCGTAATTCGGGATCTCTGTCAGCTTTACGATTGCCAAGTCCGACCGTCGTATTACTTGTGTGAGCTCCGGTTAATATGTCCTGCACCCGTGCTCTTTAGTCCTTTTGCTTTCTCTTCCGTTACACATTACAACCGCATTGCTGCTATTATTATTCTGAATTTAAAATTTGTTCGTTTCGGCTTTTAGTCAGCCTAAATGTCGAATTAACGAGATCGAGGCGACATTTTGACGTGACACTGTGTACTTCATTTTGAATAATTACATTTATGAAGCTAATATGCATCGAATCTTCACTGTATAGTTGTGTTACTTGAATGTTATATCGAATGTAGTGATGCATGCTGAAATTCTATGCAGATTAGATGCTGTGACTCGTTTTATTATTTGTTTATGTTCTCCTCAAATTATGAAAATGGTTATAGTTGCCTATTTTAGCAGCTACAGTCATAATTAATGGCTAATTATTTCATTTACTGAAAAATATTGAAATTTAATTGAGTAATAAATTGGGTTTAATAAAAATATTTAAATATTTTACATATTACAGGCATTAGGGACGGTGTGCTGACTTAATTTCAAATTAAAATTAAAAGCATTTAAAATATCGGAACGTTCTACGCGCGAAGAAAATCTGCTTTAAGCGGAGAAGTTCTCGATAAAATTAAAATACAAAATGTTACTACGAAATATTAATCTGCAAATACTAGATGTATTATTTATTTAAATTTTGTTAAGAAAGAGGAAAATAATAGCTGCGTTACTATAAATAAACAATGAAGCGTAACATAATAAATTATTATTATTATTAAATGAGAGCAAGCCCTCTATTTTTACGAATACATCATAATAAGGTCCTTGTAATATTAAAAATAAACAAAACAGATAAAATCTTTATCAGTTGTCGGAAAACATCAAAGACGAAAATATTTCGAAAATATTAATTTTTTGTAAATAAAATTACAAAATTTACAAAATGCGATATTTTATTACAGAGGTAATTTACTTTATTAAAAAGTAAATATAACTTTTTAATACAATTTCATCAAAATATATGTAAGACTTTGAAACTCATTTAAATCCCTGCTATCTTCTTAAATCATTCAGATCATAAAGCAATGTACTATTATTGTGAAATACATTTTTTTCGTTAATCGGATATTTACTCACAATTTGCTTCTGTAAAAAGATCTGTGAGCTAATGTTAACGATTGTCCTAGAATTGCGTCCAAAGTGTACGTGTAATGTAGTTTATTTATAAAATATTACTTAAATATTCAACGATAAATTGCGATCATAATACAATAAAGTTACGATAACATTATGGCAATCTGATGTATAAGCATATTAAAGACTTGTAAATAAAAATGGAGTTAATTAAACATATGCATATTTATTTTAATACGAGGAAGAAATTAATTATAAAATTGAATGAATATAGATAGCCGATGGGCGATGATAAAAGACACAATGGTCTTTTATCTTTAGTTCTTTAACAATTTTCTTTTCGTTATTTCTACTAGCACATCTGACACTACTTACTAATATGTTTTTATGAATGTTTTATCTGATTTATCTTGCATAACATCCAATGTAGCAATATTGAAATGCCATATCTTATTGCTATATATGTATATATAGTGTATTTGATAATCGATATCAGCATCGACTAAATATTAAAGCTAGTATAATGTACTTTTTAAAATATCCATATTCAAATATAAAAACATAGGCACTTGATGATTGTTATTTGAGAATTTTCAAATCTCTGAGATATTTGAGTCGTATTTATTCAAATTTATTGCATATACGATATATACAATGTGAATATATACCACAAATACTTTATTTGGTATACAGCAACTAGATCTGGCAAACGTGACCTATCCTCTAAATTTCAAAACTGCACTACTCACAAAGCATAGGTTTCAAGTAATCTTGGTACTGTATTGTGGCGTGACGTGTATTTTACTCATATGGTATTTCCACTCATGGAATATTGGATTTCAACTGTATTACCATGGATATTATATACTGTCGTAGTATTATAGTTTAACTGTACAAATATATGAATTAACAGCAAGAGACTTAATGAATACAGTATTTTTTAAGAAAATATTAGTGAAAGTTTTACAATTGATTTTTATTTAAAAATGATTTCATTATTGTTACAACGTTCAGTTTAATAGTAAATAAATATAATTTTTTTATTAGCTATTGAAATAAAGTTCGAATAATTTAATTTGTTAGAAGAAAATAGTTTGCCCCCCCTTTTTATAGTTTTTCTCGCATTTTATCGATTCTTTTCTCATCTTTCTTGAATAAATTGATACATCATAATACGAATAAATCTAGAGTGAGTAAAGGCGTCTGGTAGATCGGAGGTGTATATAAGAGAAACCATGAAGGGAAAAATGAATGGTAGAAGGAAAGAGCTAAAAGTAAATGCAAAAGCAAGAGTGAGAAAAAATAGCGCGAACAGAAAGAGGACAGAGAGAGAGAGAGAGAGAGAGAGAGAGAGAGAGAGACAGTGAGTGAGAGAGAAATGATAGAGAATGTAGGAGGGATAATTGAATACAACTTGATCGAGCCGCGCGTTTCCACCCCATTAAATCGAGCTTAAACTCTCCTGCACGGGCAGTATAGAGAAAGGGAAAGAGAGAAATGGGCAGTGAATAGTAAGGAG
>NW_011948425.1:7638106-7705552 GCF_000503995.2 Ceratosolen solmsi marchali | reverse complement strand
GAGGGGAAGTTAGGTACGGGAGCAATAGTGGGGCAGAATCGTTTTGTGCTCCAGAGTCGCTGGCGGTAGTGAAGAAAGGATAGAGGAAAGAGCACGAGCAAAAGAGAAGGGTCTTGAAGGGGTTCACAGGAGGTTAAAGAGAGCGAGTCTGAAAATGTTTACTACTGCCCCAGCTGGAGGCCAATCAGTACGGTTCACCACTCCATCCTCTCGCCTCGCTCGTTTCTCGACTTCCTTTATACTAGGAGCTCCAAGTCACCGCTATTGCGGGACGTGGCAAAGCGTTGCACATCCACGCGCTCGCGTTCACGCACACAGACACACGTACGCAGCAATTGAAACGTACACAATAGAAGGCGCCTGCGATTGTTAAGCTCTCTACAGTATAGTTATATAACTGGATTATTCCTCGATATAAGGATATGGGAGAAATGGAATTACTATATACAGTGGTTATGGGCATAATTGAATTAACTCCTCGCGCAGGCGCCGGTTGCTGCTGCGATCTATTGGTTCCCCTTACAACCCTCTCTGTTGGCAGGTAACTTATAGCGTGACGACTGTGTAGGAAGATTGGGGCTGGAGAGTGGGAAAGCACAGGAGCAATTTCGGATCAACTTTGAACTTTCCATCCTGCTTCTTAATCTTCTCTCTCTCTCTCTCCCTCTCTCTCTCTCTCTCTCTCTCTCTCTCTCTCTCTCTCTCTCTCTCTCTCTCTCTCTCTCTCTCTCTCTCCCTACTCCTTTCTTTGCTTCGCTGAGTATAATACATTGCTAGCCGCGCTATAGCTCCAAAATGCGGATAGCACGAGGATCAGGGGTCGAGGGAGTAAATTACGATAACGCCAACAAAAGCGATTTTAGTACTGAGCAATAGACATTTTTTTTATACACGTTCAACAGTTGCTGTACGAACCTCGAGTTTACACGTATAAATTTCAAATTCCCAATCTTACCGATCAATTATACTTTTATATCAGTTGCATTTTTTCAAATTATTAACGACATATAATGATTTCGGACTAATATCCGTTGGATTAAATTGGATTCTTATTAACGTTCGATTGATTATCGCATTTTTTTTTCAAAAAAGTATCAAAACGAAAGTATTATGTAATGAGATAATTAAATTGTTTCGTGATAGTTTCGATGAAATTGAATCATAATTATTCAACAATGCTTTTATACAATATTTCTAGTAATCTCTACATCAATTCTCGTAATAAATATTTATGTATTTATTTATTTTTATCTTTTTTGAAATTTTATTATTCAGAAACTGTAACTTCAATGACCTACATTTTACAGTTACACGTAAGTATTGAAAATCAGTGTTTAAAATAAATAAAGTGCAGTATCAATAGCAATAATTTGATTGTAACGGGAAAATAGATTTTATTCTGTAAGAATGTTTATAAAAGATGTATATTATTCGTTGTTTCATTTTTTTGTTTTATTTTTTAACGATAAAATTAAGAGTTTTTATTGCAAAATATATGTTAAAGTAGAAAATGTAGAGTTATTGTTTATATATTGCATAATAATGATGATGATAGAATACATAATAATAATAATAATAATAATAATAATAATAAGAAGAAGAAGAAGAAGAAGAAGAAGAAGAATTATGTAAATTTTTAAATGGAATATTTTATTTATTGATTATTATGTTTGATGCTAGTTTTTAGGATTTATTATTATTGTGTCATAGAAATGTAGGTGAGCATTGTAATTACAAATATTTAAAATTTTTTAAATAAATAACTGGCTTAATAAAAAATTTTCATAAAAATTTTAATATAAATTTTTTACACCATAAAATTGTATTAAAATTATTCACATTTAATATCTTTTACTTAATTATGCTTTGAAAACTGAAAAACGTTTTAATTATAGACTGAGCTATCAAGCTTTATTTATAAAACTGGGTCAGTTTTAAATATTCATTTTGTGATAACGAAAATTTATACATTTTTTAAACTTATAAGTTCGATAGTCATATTAATCGATAAATAATAAAAGTTCTATCAGATTTTTTTGTATGTTTTATTTTGCAGAAGCTCCATAAGCATCCAATACTTTTTCTATTCTGCATAAATTGAATTAACAAGATTGAGCTAATGACGTTATAATTTGATTGAGGTACATTAAAAAAATTTACGTGGACAGAATATAAATTGGACTACAATTATTATAAAATAATAATTAATTAATATATTGTTACTTTTGAATAATATGAAAAATTTTAATTCTAACTACAATATTTATTTGATAAATTATATTTATAATTTTAATATTTGAAAGAGCTTATGTTTAATACCCCTTTTAGAAAATTTTAATCAAGCATAAGTGCAATTAAAATATTAATTATACTTTTATTGTTTCTGTAGTAATACAACTATATAATGTATATATATACGTATACATTTGTGGATTTAATAAATAATTTATATATACGTTTAAATTAACGTTTTAAAAATGATTTAACGCGAGTAATAGTTGTAATAGCTAGTATTGACGTTATTAGTTTATATTATGAGAATGCCAGGTTAATTATTTATCTTTACTTTGAAAGTTCGAATAATCACCAATTGCAAGCTCGTTTAGTCAGCGAATGCAGAATTGAAAATAAGCGAGGTAATTAAAAACTATTAGCTAGAAGTATCGAGACGGATATACATACTTCCTGCCTACTTTTTACGACAATTTGAATTTCCATTATTCCTTGAACATGAACAATACAAATCCGACACCCGGCGTTATTCTTTCGCTATACAATTGCATAAACATAAAAAAAGAAACAAAGCTCCGAACGTAATAGATAGGAGTGTAGGCTCGGCCGGACGTAAATAAATTTGTGACTTGGAAATTTGGCAGGGAAACAAAGACGGACAAAGCAGTGGACGGTAAAAAGTCGACTCGAGCTCCGGAGCCTTTCATCCCGAGCGTTCGAAACAAGAGAGCAACACACGACACTTGAACTGCCGTACAAAGTCTGTCTGCAAAAGCACCCAGCGAACAAACACACATACACACATGCGCGTGCGCACGCACACACACACATACAGAGGCGCCGGTTCTGCAACGAGATGTGGACTGTGAAGCAGGTAGATGAGAGCAGTCGGCGTTGCGGGGCGAGGGGAGAGAAAGCTTGGCGAATCGCGTCAAATCCCGAGGCCGGATTAAACTTTCACTTTACGGCGTAACGAGATAGCTGCATTACCAGATTTCAGCGTGTCAGTGTGGCGTTTGACGCTAAGCCGCTACTCGTAGTAATCTTGCGGATTACAGCCTGGCCCCAAACTCTCCCTACCTCCCGGAGGATCGTCTGTCTGTTCCGGCTCCTCGTTGTTCTTCATCCCGCTTTCGCTTTGCGCGCACGCGTCTCTATTCTAAAGTGCGTATACGTATTTAGAGAACGCCCAGCCCAGTGGGTCGACGATTAAATGCCAGGCAATCGCTGCGGGTTGGACATTAGATGGTCTCGATTCGGTATATCAACTTGTCTGTTTCAATTATTATCACTTAACTGTTAATATTGCTATTATGCTAGAGACCCACCTATTCATCTTCGATCGATTGCTTTTTGCGAAACTCCGAATTCACCTTTAAGCATAATTCAATGATTTTGCTAAATGGCAATTTTCCATTTATGGTACTTCAGCCTAGTCGTGCATTAAACTTCTTGTGCAGTTTCCCGATATCGTCGTCACTTCTTCGTATTTACGAGTTTGTTTTGAGTTAGATGAATGAGAAATTAAAGAAAAAAAAAACAATAATTTATATTGTTAAAGCGCACTTAAACTGTATCCTCTCGCGTCAACGATACTTACAACAATTACATTAAGAGATATAGTTTCAATTATATTTTCAAAACATCATATATTTAATATGAAATCATTACGTAAAAATGCTCTATCGTTCTACTTTACTAATCTTTCGCTTTAGTTTTTTCTATTCATATTAATCAGACTTATATTCCGAAATGCTACAAAGATATAGAAAAATATTTAAATATTTAAACGCTTTTCACACACCATACATATTACAGCTTTAGATTGTAAAATAGCGCATACGTTATTTCATAATAATTTCTAAACATATTTTTATAAATTTTTCAGTATAATATACAGTATATGACGAATTCATTAAATAATGCATTTGCAAATATTATTGATTTTTCTATTGAAAATCAATTACCTTTAAAATCCCATAGTTGATAGAATTTTTAAGTATCATCAGAATTGTACAGAGATAAATGATTAATATTTTAAGTTTAGTGTGCCGACGATAAGAACAATTTTCAATGACTGGCAAGATACGTAGCACCTATCGAAATAACTGTTTTTAAAAAATACTCCCATCAACATAAAAATTCCATGATATAAAAATATTTAACGCACGTTTTGAATTAGAAGTTAATTAAAATAATATTTCGACATACGAGCTCGTCCGAATAAGACTCTACAATCAATAAAAGTGCTGAAATAAGTTTTATTGACATATCAAATCCTTAATTCCATTATCCAACAGTTCATCGCTATCAACGACTTTTCAATCCCGAACAAGCGTCTCTGCGAGTGCCTCCATCTGTAATTCAAGAAAAATCAAATCGACAGAATTATACTCGCGTGCATTCCCTTGCAGTATGCGTAAAGGTATCGGAAAGGAAACCCGAAGCTGAAGAAAAAGAAGTCAAGTTGATTTTTTCGATGGGAGCGGTGTGGCTTTTCACTTTCTTCTCTTAGCGCACAAGATCCTCCGTAATCCGCTTTGCAGCTAAGTCGGAAGTACGCAAGAGAGTGAAAGAGAAAGAGATGTACTAGGAAAGTAAATCGGAGCGGCAGCATAGAGAAGGAAATGTAGAGAAAGAGAAAGAGAGCACGACTAAACTAAAGGGGGTTAAAAAAGTTAAGGCAGAAGAAGAGCGACGAGAAGCTTTGCACGTATACAAGTAAAAGAAAAAGCACATGACGAAATACGAGCCTCAAGCTGCACATGGGTCATTCTAAATTTACTCGGACCGAGTTAAATCTAAGCTTTCCTAGGTAATAATGGAGCATGTTACATCTCTATTACCTCTAAATTATAAAGTGTTTTTGTAGCTGACTGACAAAAAAAAAAAAAAAATGAATAAAGATCGCAATATACGAATATTTGAAAATAATATTTACTAGTGAAATCGGTAATTTCTCTATTTTTTTTCTTTCTTTTTCTCAATTAACACTTATTTTATCAATGGAGAGCTCACTCTTTCTATATCGATGTTAATGTACCTCTCTTCGTCACGTTATTACTGTACATGAAATAATAATATCTTACATGAAGAAGCATTTCTTAATATTATTTATCATAATAAATTAGCGCTAAATTCTATTTGCCTATAACATGAGAGGTCGTACGCGCGTTTGAAAGAAAATCAACGCACACCAGAAGCAATGATGATGTAACATTTTTAAAAATAATCATATCACACATTTCAACTATTGTAGATAGAAACAATTACGAGAGTATGGCTAATAAGGATAAAACTTCTGACTTGACAATTGTTATTATATATTAAAAGATTTATTACTTGTACTTCTCGCAGTATTATGGAGGAAAAAAATGTATCGATAGAAAAGTTTCATTCACAAGTTTATCCATGGAATTTAGGTGTCGGTGGGTAATATTTATAAGTATAGGGATATGGGAATGCATTACCTAAGCCAGGCAAACTAGCGCATGTAGTCATTGAGAGGGAATGGGGCCGGCAGCTAAAACAAAACTCAGGGAAAGTTAAGTAAATTCGAGTTAACCTTAGGGGCATTAAACAGGTAAAGTATGTATATACAACGGCATTATCTCGTTATGATATACGCTCGCGCGACATAAATAAGCGACTTCGATAAATTTGATCCCCTTTCCACCCCTTGAGCCCAGCCATTAAGCAGTCGCCGATGGGACGATGCAAGGGAGGGAGTTCATGGCCTTAACCGGAAGCGACTCGTCCCGTTAAGGACACATCGCCCTTGTGTACAGTTCAGGGGAGCAAGTGCGAGCGTATAGCGTCTGACGTTTAGATCGTAAAGGCCAGCAGCACCAGCCAAGCTGCTGCCACGCGGTTAGACTCTCGAGCTAGAGGGCTACCGAGGGATTAGGTCGGGGTCTGGGGCTTTGGTGCCTCTGATCGCTCTTCGAGATCGCGCATCGAGGCTAAATTCTACCCCCCTCCCTTCTCCCAACTTCTCGCCCTACATCGTCCGCCCATTGCCCAATCTTGCCGCTTTGTATCTTAGGTCAAGAGATATATAAGCCAGAGGGACGATAAGAGCGCTAGATTTAAAGATCAAGAGTGAAGAAAGCGTATTCGTCTAATTAAAATCAGACGTCTAAAATTAACTTTCGCTTCTTATGTTTATTAAAGATCACTGTTACGGTAAAATAGTCACCCCACACGTCCCTGGCAAATTTTATTTGCCATAAGCACGAATGCTTATTGAATTTTATAGGTAGTATTTTATAAGGTCTTAGACAACCCTACCAATTCGAGAGATTTTAAAAATCAAACGGTCCACAAAATGTGAATTTTCATTATAGTCTCGAACGTAATCCGTGGTTACTCGAGCACTCACATTTTCATGAAAAATCTCTTTCAAATTATATGTTAACCAAAAATCT
Organism: Ceratosolen solmsi marchali; assembly: GCF_000503995.2. Classification (NCBI taxonomy): domain Eukaryota; kingdom Metazoa; phylum Arthropoda; class Insecta; order Hymenoptera; family Agaonidae; genus Ceratosolen; species Ceratosolen solmsi. Next base: position 7,698,893 of record NW_011948425.1, on the reverse strand, counting down.
TTATTAATCGTAGCTAAACAGAGAGCTTAATGATTCTATGCTTCATTCGTATTTTTATCATTTTCAAATCATGTTCATAAATAGTATTTTAAAATGAAAAAGTCATCAACAAATCATATTATAATCCAAATTAATTAATGCTAACATCATAAGAATGAAAATGAATCAAGACTTGTGTAGTATTTCTGAAAAATTATTCAAATATATATGTGAGAGTAAAATTAAAATTTTTTTGCTTAACTTAACAACATTTTAAATGAAAAACAAAACATAAAAGCGTCAAAATCATTTATCAGAAATGCAAAATTTTGAAATTAAGTGGAAGATTTTACATTAAAATTACATCTTTCATTCTGCTGTTGTAACATATATACTCTTATTGATAGGTACATGATAAATCCTTTAAACGAAATTTCATTTAATATGGAATAATATTTCCTCTTCGGAATAAAAATAAACAAACACTTCAAATACATATTTAAGATTATTCATACTAATTATAGAGTAAAAATTCGCACATTTACGAGTAACGTCATTATTTATTCGTACTATAGTAATATTAATACTAAAATGAATGTATTTTAGCATCGAACATATACAATATTGTTATTAATATTTTGGAACAAAGGGGAAGTACACGAATTTGTAATATGAATGAAACAAAAAAATGAATTACGGTAAAAAGATGATGAATAGTTTGACGATTTCATAGATTTGATAAGAAAATATAAAGTCAAAGTAAAGGAGGATAAAAGGGAAAATAGATACATAGATAAATACATAGATGATAGACAGAGAAAGGCAGAGAGAGTATTATTATGATTTTTCAACATGATTTTTTTTGAGTCACAGGTTTTCTTAATTTTTATAAAGTATAATATGAGTTTCTAATCTTAATAAAAATTGATAAATTTGGTATTCTTTTTAATTTCTAAGAATTATCTTTTATATTATTGGCTTAGATTTGCTTTAGTTTTATGCTGAGATTAAGCGATTCCTTAAATAGAGATGTAGAACATATCCTCCTTTGATTACTGTTCCGTAATATTGCGCAACTATATTGCACTGCTGAGCACTTGAATTTTGTTGAAGAGAAAAGAGAGAGTAGGAGAGAAAGAGAGAGCAAGGTAGAGAGCGAGAGAGAGCCAACTATATCCCGCTTTAGGCTTCGAAATGAAGTGTTGCACGATTCTATATACTCAACTACGAATTGATCGCAGAGAGGATTTTAAAAGAAAGAATCTGATTCTCTCGTAAAAGATTTATTTTCGTCGCGCTATTAAACGTTTATGATGAGAGATCGAAAAGCGAGGAGAAAAGATTTGTGATCATTTTGTGGAAAAAACCAATTAATGTTTCATTCTATCTATCATATTCTCGATATCACTTTAGTATCAGACACGTAATTGTTTCAATGCTTATCTTTTAATTTAACTACTGCAATATTATGATAAAATTAATATTCTATTATTTTATTTACAATGACGTTAAATCTATGTAAATATTTCGATTGATATGAAAACTTAAAAAATTAATACATAACAATGCACTGATATATTCTTTTCAGAAACTAACAAGTTGTTACACTAATTTATAAAATATTACAACTATTTTCATTTAATCAGCGATTATTGTTTTCCAAATAAAACAAGGTTTCATAAATAAGCCATCAATAATTATAAAAACAACAAAATTATATTATAATTTTCAAGAACTTTTCTTATATATTAAACTTTATTATATATAAAATTACTTCAGATTTAATAATAACACATTAAGAAAATTTTTAAGTGTTTTTAAACACTTAAAAAAATTAATCCAATAAATATATCGAATGAAAACAATCTTATACAGTCTTATTTGTTAACATTGACGACTATATACAACTTTTTCATGAAAAATATATGATTCTATTTAGTTCTTGACATTTTATTGGATCATGTAATCAAGTAATAAACTGCTATTTAATTTTTTACACGAAAATAAGTAAAAATAATAATTTTGTCTATAAATGGCAACCGTTGAAAATAAATATTTCGATTGAAGAATAAATTGTTTGAGAAAAATTGAAGTTAAGATATGACTTGCTTATAATAATATTAATTTAATAACAAATTTATTTAATATATCACTGCAATCGAATAAATATTGTACAATAAAATTTGAACAGATAGTTATTTTAATACCATAATATACTTTCAGATATATATTATTGAACATCATAATTACTTTAATGATTTATCCAGATTTACTCGGACTTTAATAAAATATTACATTTTTAAATCTTGAATCTAAACCCGTAAATTCCAATATTACTAGGATATTTTTCAAATTCTCATTTTTCTGAAATTATATTTTAGTAACAAATTTGAAAGTGCTATAATATTCAATTACCAGCTTTTATTTGAAAGGAAAATGTTCAATCGAGAGTATACAGCTTGAGTTAACAATAGCTACAAAAATTATCTAAAGTAGTTTCGATTTAACTGCATATCGAGAATATTCTTAAATTCAAAATATTATGCGAGTTACCTTGTAAGGATATAATTGATAATGAATTTATGAAGGTAGATATTTACTTAGAGCATCTAATGTCGGAGTTTAATAAATGGGAAGGAAAAAATGAAAATTCAATTATATTATCTCTATTATATGATATAGTTGATATTGAAAAAGTTTTTTATCATTTATATTATAGTATTATCGTGAATCTGATCTACAATAATCAATAAAACTACTCGCTAAAATATTGAACACATAGTAGAGACTTTGTGTTTAAAATTATATTTAAAATTGCTTCTCAAAGTACCACTTTATCATTTTTGTTTTTTGTTATGAATAATAATATAACGTTACATATTTCTATATTTCACTATTTTATTATAATTGGAAGGAAATAAAAAACCATGCATTGAATAAATATTGAATTTAAATTAATTATATGGAGTTACTGGATAAATGCTGAGATTTTTACTACGTTAATACGATATCTGTTTATTGAATAACAAATCCTAACAAATTAAGTCAATTATCCATTCTGCAATAAATTGAGCTCATTACATACAAATTAGATGTTAATTTCACCGAAGAATAATGTTATTAGAAATTTCTTAGTTTTTAATTTGTTACATTTTTTATGAATAGTTGAAATAATTCATTTTTATTATATATACATAGTGCGAACAAAAAGTTTGAAGTTACAGAAAATAATGCATGTTTATGATTATGAATATCATAAAGTTGGCGAGCAGAATTTCCAATAGGTAGTCATACATTCATAATTTAACCTCAGACATGTCATGAAATACTCGAGAAACAATCGAGATATTTTAGAACCGAGTATTACTAAAATTCGCAAAGAAATATCAATTATTAAAAGGTTCTGTTGGTTATTGCTACAATGTTGGTGTTTTATTTATTTAAATATTGGGATTTTGCACGCGACGCGGGATCTCTTTCTCAATTTAGTCGAGAAGTTCGTGCAGTTGGTGGTAAAGTTTGGCTGATCAGGTATCACAAACGTCCCACCACCACCTCCTCCTCATCCTCCCAATTTAGCCCCTCTCTAACCACACATCAAGTAGCCAGAGCGATTAGCACGAGAACAAGTTGTTATCGACTTCCAAAAGCCTTCACTCGTGTACGTGATGCGAAATCGTTTGACCGGATGACTTGCCTTACTGGTATTCGTGACAAACTAATGTATGTATACTCGACTGGTGAATAAATGAGTAAAGGATGTTTGCGCACTCGTAGAGATGGAAGTTTTGTAATTTTTACATCTTTAATTAATAAAACTTTACAATTCCTTGTTTTAATTTACAATGCATTCATTTAGGTATAAGCTAGTTGATTTATACTAAATTTTATTATTTATTTTGATGTAGCTATTAATATTTGATATAAATAAACAATTTTTATTGTATACATTACAATTCTTACCTATATTTTTTTTAATGTACGATAATGTTACTTATTATTGTATGTTAATTTACCATAGTAATTATTGTGTTTTTCGAAATATCTAAAATTTGTCAATTTTCGAAGTGATAACATGTTTTAACTAAATTTAAATTAAAAAAAGAATGCTTTCATCCTTCCTCTCTCTCTCTCTCTCTCTCTCTCTCTCTCTCTCTCTCTCTCTCTTTGTGTGTACAAAGGAAACTATTTTTTTCTTAACCAAGCTTGGGAAATATAATTAGAGAGGAATTATTAGATACAGTTATTTATTTAAACTGAAATGTTTTAAAAGTCTCATTAATAAATTGAAAATCATAAAATTTAATGTTAATAAATTATAGAATATATTATTGTAATTTGAATTTTTCGCTTTGTATAGCTATAGGCATAACATAATTCAAAGACATTTTCCAATTCAATGCTATATAAATGATAGTCATCAAACTTAAATTCATCGTTCAGAACTTCTACTACATATATCAAGAGGGACAAAAAGGATTCTATAATTCGCATATTTTTACGCAAGAAAAGCGAAAAAAATAACTTAAAGCTCTATTCCTCAAGGATTTTGCCAAGTCATGACATAGAGCGAATCACTCGTCCCAACCTATTTTTTTTGCCTCTTCACTTTAAACTAAATCCAGTATGCGACATTAAAACAGAGAGAAGAAGGAAAATAAAGAAAAAAAAGAGAGAAATGGTGTGAATTAACGCTCGCTCACCCACATTCTCACGCACATGCATACACTCACTTGATATCAAATCTATAGACTGTACGTCGATTACACGGGAAAAGAAAGGCCGCCATGTTACTGACTTTTCCGAAACTGGTGAACGCGTGGCATGCGACAAACGATTAATCACAAGGAAATCGAAGCCGTGCCTAATCAGTCGACGATAGTCGACCGAGCGGAGCAGCATAAGAACTCGAATTGGCTATCGACCGGAGTTGATGTGTGTGTGCCTTGCGTACATGTAGCCGTGTTTCTCGAGCTATCTGTGTATTATATTAGACGTGTACATAGATTGCGTGAGCGCGAGTTTTTGTACGAACAGATGTGTGCGTTTATATACTGCAGATGTAGAAGGAGGGTACCCTCGACGATCCGTGTACTGACGTTGAAAGATGGTGGTGCTCCTTCTCTTTGGCCGATGAAGCGGTGCTTCCTTCCTCTTCCTTCCACTTTCGGTCTCTCCTTCTCTTATACTCGAGGCATGATATAGTACCATCAGAACATGCTGATAGATCCAATTTACAGGGCTCACCTCTGCGTAGCTCCTCTCAAGACTGTTTCGCTGCCGTGTATCGACGCGGGACCCTACGTGTGCGCGCGTTAGAATCTATATACATCGGTGAAACACAATTTTTAACTTGGCCGAATGTCTGCAACGGAAATGTACGCTCTACATGGCCGTCGGAACGAGCCAACCAGTCAGTTAGATACCTTTCGTGGATCTGTGTTCACGAGGCTGACGAGAGCGCGATACTACTACTGAACAATTCGGTAAACTAAGGGAATTTTTTAAAACGAAATAAAGTTTTATTTATCGATAGGCTTTTGTTTTCAAACACTGGTGAGATTTTTGAAATTCACAGGCACCACAAATTTTAGAACGATAATTTGTCGAGTACCTCACATTATCAATGTGCGTCGTAAATTTACTTGAGCATTAAATTACTCACACTGGTACAACAAATTCTTTATATTTCCAGAATAACGGAAATTAAATTTTATTATTTTTCATATATACTTTAATAGTTTTATGTACGGGATATTATAAATCTTTTACTTACTAAAAATAAGAAAAAGGCTACGGATTTTATGTCCATTTATAATGGGCATTACAGCAATTAGAAAAATAACTATTTACGTTAAATGAGAATATTCTAGGTAAAATAATTCAAACTCTTTGAAATTATGTAAAATACTATGTATTGTTTTAACAAGATTATTAAAATGATAATAAAATTTTTATAAATATTTTGTATTAATATGAAAAATTTAATTTATATTTTATTTTATAATATTCTTTTCAAGCGTGTACTGCCATATTGAGACATATGATTTTCGATGGTCGTATATGATACAAATATTTATCAAAAAACATTCATTAAAGCAGTTATGGAATTTATACTTAATCATTTATAGGTTAAAATTTTTTTATTAATGTTCTATCTTGTGTGTCTTAATAAAAAACATTATTTTTATTGCTATTAACTAATAGATAATATTCCAATACGAATATATGTATTTTTATAATAATCATTTATTATTATTAAAATTTTAATATTTAAATACAACATTATTTGGTATAGAAGAACATTGTAAAATAATAAGTTTCAATAAATTATAAGTTTCAATAAATATAATTAATGTTTTTTCTCATTTGAATATATACTATATTTTTCAATTTTCATAAAAACATTAATTAATTCAATTAAGCATTCATTATCGGGCTCATGAAAAATTAAAGTACATTATTTTCAGGATTGGTACTTTTATAATTAATGAACTTCATATACACATTTAGATCAGATCAATTAGAGTCAAAATTTATATATATATATATATATATATATATATATATATATATATATATTAAGCTAATTCGATTATTTATGTATAATAATTGCAATTAAAATATGGTAGTTTATAAATAAAAAAGTGAGTTATTTACGAATAATACGACATTTATCAGAAACTATGGATTAGATTCACTACTTTCATTTGCAATGAAATAATGCATAACCTGTATGCATAATTATGAAAGAGCCTGTAAACTAAATCACGAAAATTAAATTAAAGTATGTGAAAGATCTATTTGAATGACATTCACCTTTTAAGCAATAGAGTAGCATTTCCATTGCCACAAATTGAGAAAATACCAGCATAGACATTTTATCTTGATTGAAAATAACAGATAAAAGTAGGCGGGAAGACAGCGACACAAATTTAGAAACTCCCAAGAAACGTCGATATTCTTGACAAGAGAGTAAAAGAATCTGAAAAAAAGAGCGAAATGAAAAAATGGAAAAGTGAAGGAGAAGATGCGCCGATTGAAACGACATAACTCGAGTTTGCATAATGCGCACTCGATCAAGCGAAAGCGGCGTATCGCATTTGGCGCTCCCGTCGATCCTCTCTTATCACACTCTCGAGTTGTTCTCGGCTGCTACACGTCCTCGCTTCATCCATGAAAGTCGCACTTATTGAGGTATTAGCCTCCGAGTCTCTCAGATCGATCATACATCAATTAGAGTTGCTGTAGTCACCACCGCCGCCACCGTTGACGTTGCGACCCTCAGCTCTGATTGGACGATCGCGCACTCGATGCCAGTGCAAAGCGAAACGCTAATTACCAAGGCGACAGGTCATTGTGGTCGGTATCATCCCTCCTCACGCCTCGTTATAGGAATTCTGCGCTCCGAATCTGATCCTGTGTTGGCGAAGCTGCTTGTCAGAGTTCCCTTCCTTCCCGGGACGATTATGTTGTCCAGCGTAGGGGTGCTTAAATGTTGCTCCGAGACCGAATGTTGTAGTAAGTTGCACGAAAAGGGATCATTGTGCAAAACAATGTCCCTATGACCCTGTTTCCTTGTACTTGCAATGCATTGAGTATTTAACGATTGTCGCTTCAGTTCATGACTCTTCCGCTATTTTTTGCAACATTGTATCGATTTCACAGGCAGCTTTAATTTGTTTACAATTATTCTTAAAGAGGTAAACAAGATTCATAATTAAAATTTTATTATACATAGAGTTGTGCACTGTTAATTTACATTACATACAAATGACATACTGTGATTTTCAATTAAATATTTTATATTTAAGAATTTAATAGTTAAATTATCCGTGTCGAATCTTTTGAGTCAAATTAGCCGATAAGATGACTCGGCGAAATCTATTCTTAATGCTTAAAATAAAAAAAATAAAAAATATGGGAATTTAAACATTTACATCATACGAACATGAAATTATATTTAAAGTAGCGCATACAAATACACACGCGCGTGTTTATATCTATATATATCTATATATATACACATGTACATAAAATATATTTAAGTAAAAAACATAAAAGTTTTACATCTATTTAATGACTGTATCAAGTATTTTGAATAATGTGTATAAATATGTATTATACTGTATATGAGGTGACATTAAAAAAACTGAAAAATATATAAAGGTACTTCTAAATCTGAATATTTAAAAACATAACTAAGCAAATTATCTATTTTATACTATACTATATTCTAATTTATATTATGCTTTAAGAAACTTGTTATTATACTTTTGGTCTTATAATATAGAAAATAATGTCTTTCTTATATATGTTACAAATTTAAATTATAATTAAAACATTTTACGTTTGTTTTTCATCAATAACATGAATAATCCATTCAATGTAATATACTGTTTTTCTAAAAAATTGCTACTATCTATTATCTCTTTCTACATTTTTCCATTTGATTATTTGTAAATTATTAATAGACATAGTTTAATGCTGCTTCTTAAAAGAAAACTGTACTTTTCCCAAAGAAAATAATTGATTATTCTAAAAAATTTGTTACTAATATAAAATAAGTTTTCAAAAAATGCAATAAAATGAAATTAAAGTACCTACGTGTTCCAAGTGTTATCTTTTTAGCCACATTTTACTCCACACACTAAAACTTTCAATGCGATTATACTACAGTTATATTATATTTTTTCCACTTACTACAAACTTGCTGCATTCTTTTCACAATAATATTTTTCCTCGAATGGAGAAGAGGAAAAAGGAGAAAAAAAAGAGCTCGAACATTCGTACACGGACAAGCGTATCTAGCGAAGGGCGGAAGCTAGTCCATGAACGTTTTTCTCTGTTCCTCGCGAAAAGAGAGGTTCCAGCGTGCACTAGTGTACCTTTGAGAATGAGCTTTCCGCATGACTAATTCAGCCGAACCACTAACGAAAAGATATCGGCGTACTCTAGATATAAAAGGTGTTACTGAAAACTTTTTCTGAGTATTTGTATGTTCTGATAGAGAAGAGGTAAAAAAAATAAGAGCAAATTCCCGAGAATACGGCTAACGGAAGGAAAATCTACGTCTTTTAAGAATTTAGAGATACGTGAGATACAAGACTTATTTATTGGTAGATTAGAGATTCCTTAGATTTAATTGAACAATTTGAAATGAAAAATTCTATCACTTCGTGATTTCTTTAATTCTTTCACATTACGCTTAAAATTATAAAAGAAGAATGTTAAATTTCCAATGAAATAGCTTATTGTAAAAAAAGATATTATTTGAATAATGTGATTATATGCTTTCATAAATAGTTTGAAATTTTTCTGCTACCTTAAATTACTATTGAAATACATGTATATAACGAATACATATCATACATGCATCATTGGAAAGATCCTCATTATTGATTTCGATTGTAATTTTAAAAATAATATATATATATATATATATATATATATGTATGTATTTACATGTATATAATGTAGAGTGTCAAAAACTTATAAACTTAATGAGGTGCGCGAGAACTCATTCGATAGATATGAAAATGCCACATCCTTGCAAAGTTTCAGATTGATTGCTTCAATTTCACTTGGCCTATTATTCTCCAACTAAATTTGAAGTTTTCTTTATTTTATTATTTTTTTTTTGAAAATTTTCATAAGTATTGTAATTTAACAATCTTAATTTTTAAAAAAATTTTTCAAGCTCAATATTAAACGTAATAAAATATTATATTTATTGCTTTTTAAAATTATAAAATTTGGATTTTCCAATTCAAGCTCTATTAATTATTATGTTATTGAATACAATTCCAAGTGATAGAATAGAATTTCACAAAAACAGGGCAAACCAATGAAAATTTATCAACATCGATACGCCATATTCATCGTTCCTTCTAAAGAATTCAATATTAATTCAAAGTAAAAACATAATATGTATATTATCATATAAATATGTTTAGCAGAAACGAAAATATTTATCGAGTTGCTGAAAAACGATATTTGAAAGTTAAATTATCATTTTTAATGGCACTTGAATTTCAAAATATTTAATGCACTACTTATTAACCGTGTAAAAATCTATTGTCCGTTCATTGCGATATTTCCGCCTTCGTTCGCCAAACATCCGAAATAATTCTTACCCCTTTTATATCCTAAAAATCATAGTTGTAACATTTATATCGACACAGTTTATCATAAGAAGAAAAAAGAGGTAAAAACATGACTTACGTTGCTCATTCGGACGTCAACTCTACTCTGTACAGTGTATCTCGTATGTGAGTCACGTCAGTACTCCATCTCCTCTTTCGTCCACTCCCTTCGCTCATTATCGAGCTTGCGCTCATACGCGCACGTCTGACTTGATTGGAGTGTACTACTTAAAGCGCCGAACGCTAAAGACTTACTTGGCCTCCTTCCGCTCTTATAACTCACTTTCTTAACTATGTAAACTATCTCCGTTACCATGTAGCGAAGCGCTACTCTCTGCTTCACCTGCCACGATAAAATACTGATGTCCCATTCCGAGAGCTCGTTGACGCAGAAAATTGGCCTTGCAAAATTGCGGTATGTAGTAATGTGTAGGCCGTGGTCAAGTCAATTGGGTTTGGTAACTGCGCCTCCCTTTCCTTTTTTTTATAAAGCAAATGAAAAAGTATTTCCTACTCGCGATTATCGATATCTGACTGTCGCTTTATTGAGAGGATCTTTAATCTTGGGCTGCAACGCTATATACATAAGATGCGCTTGTTGTTTTCTTGAAGTTTGCCGCATTTTCTCTCGAAGTTGAGTTGCTTAAAAGCTTTCTCTTGTAGATACTGAGTAAACATGAATTTCGTTGTAGTGGCTATGGTATGATATAACCAATTTGACAACGGAATCACCGTTACTTTTAATTGAGAATCTTCAAGGTGCTTCTGTGATTTTCATTGCAAAAGACTTCTCATTATGGATTTTGCTTAAGATTATGTTCATCAAGAAACTTAAAGCAGTGAGCCATTATTTTGCAAAGACGTATTTTTAACAAAGTTTATGATAATAATGAGTCTGTTATTTTATAAATTACATAAGTTTTACAGATAATGCGTAAATAAAATTTAGTAGTTTACTTCAATGAAAATAAAAATTTCAATATTAATATAAAAGAAAGAATCTTAGCAGAGACTAAGCTACATAAGATTATTAGTTAATAGAAAATTATTGTTATATAGCGGAATAATATAGTTTTCATTATTATTAGAAGAATTATCGACTATTTTATATAGTGATTTTCGAGGAATTTAATGAGATCTGAAGAATTTTGTACATAATTTTGTAGATGTTTCGTTGTTCTTCAACGTTCAATTATATTTTTATTATAATCAGAGCTAATGAAAACAACTGCAATTTATTAATTTCAATGGTCCCATTTATATTGTTCAACTTTTGCAGTTTTAATTAGAAAAATAGATAAGAAAAGTTTTTAAATTGAAGCTTAACTAAAATCTCAGGTAATCGGATATTCGAATACCTCGAGCTTTACTTATAATATCATTTCATTTAATAGATATTAATGGAATTTATGAAAACACCGTTATGATATTTTCATTATTTTTCTTGACGTCGTGTAACATAATAATGTTTGATCAACAGATTCCGTGTGTAATAATTTATCTCTTGATTAAACAGCATAATTTACAGGAAAGTAGAAATTCTTGAGCAGCGTAAAATGATATTGTACAGGAAGAAAAAATGTTACATAAAACCATTTTTATTTGTTGAGGGGCAGGGTGGGTGTAGGGGGTAAATACAGACACATAACTCTTATGCGCTAGTATAAGCAAAAAGAGCAATCATAAACAAGAATCGTTTCATGCGCGTATGGGGGACGGAGGCTGCACTTGCTGGCCACTTACGTGAAACATGATACTAGCCAAAATCCACACTCGCTCGTCCAGTAGAACAAGTCCACGGCTAGTTAGCCGGCGATTGAATTCCGGTACACCATTTATTTATACACAAAGAAATAGCGTAACAGTTACGTTTACATAAACACGCTAAAATCCGCTTGTCCGCGAAATAGTTTGTGCGTACCTTTTGTGCCGAGATATACAGAGGAGCTGAAGCAATCGCAGGTTATTTGTCGAGCTAAGTGACGCTAATTGAAAGTTCAATTCTGGGGCATATTGATTATACGCGGCTGTGCGCGAGCGTAGACGTAGTGTCGTGTACGCACATACGCACATGCATACGCACACTCACGAGTTCTCTGGTAATTTGATCTTGGTGCTCGGCAACTCTAATTTATCCTTCTACAACAACGTACCTTTCTCTTCCTCTTTCTCTTTGCTTCCCGCCATCCCCACCATAACCCCGTCATATCTATCTCTCTCTCACTCTCTCTCTCACTTACTGGATAGCTAGAGCTGCTGAGTTATCGAGTTTGGTGTGCGGCGACATTCGATAAATCGCCGATTCAATGGAGCATGCCTCGCCCGGTCTCGGCCGCAGCCGCAGCTCGAGCCGTCGTAGCCGCGTTCCGCTATTTCGTAACCGTTCGCCTGCCGCTGCCCTTTCTCCCTCCAACCATACCTCTCCCACCAAACATAGATACGCACACTTTCACTCCTCGCGATATAATCGGGGCTATGACTTTCCCGTTTCGCTTTTTCTTCGATTTACTACAAAAACGAGGCATTTAAATTTAAGCGTTTACCAGCGATAAATTACGTTACTAAAACCACGGTTGTGCGTGCCACGCTTACGCGGGACAAATATATTTTTCATTTAAGAATGCGATAAAACGTACGATGAAAAAAATTATTTTACCTAGATAAAGTTAATTAATAAATTTTAATTAATATTCTTAAATAATGATGAGATTACGTTTATAACGAGTAGTTTTAAGTGGAGAATTTAGCGCAATTATGCCTCTTGAAATATAAAACTTTCTTCACGTAATGAACGTTTAAATTTTTGATGCATCATGAATAAAAAGTGCTATATGTAAACGATTTTTATTTTTCATACTCCTCCTTTTAAGACTAAATTCTACTTGTTGCAATTTATTTATTAATTCTGATATAATTGTATGTTTAATACAGAGTCTAGAATTGTGCACAAACATATTTTAATAAATGTATTTAATAATAGAATACTCAATTATTATTAAAAACATCGCCTTTAATAAATATAAGAAATCAAATAGCGTTCAAAAAGAATGTATATGATGAAATATATTATTTGAATCGATAATAATTATTTATGCCGAAGATTTATTTTTAATACAACGACATTTAAAGATAACTAATGGGACAACGTAAGAATATGCTACCTTATTTTAGTACAAATCTTAAAAATTAATTATGATTAGACAAAGTTTAATTAACTTTTAACCCATAGTCAAAAAGTAACAACAATTCATGAGAAGTGTAAGGTAATGTTTGTTTTATTTGTTTGTAGTTTAGTTAAGTAAATTGTTTGGATAAACAAAAGAGCTTCTACATGCGAAGCTAGAATCAAGGAATCTTGAGTCAGATACTTAAACGATTTCAGTCAAGGATTAAACTCTCGGATATACTCTGATATTCTTCAGCTAATGTTAGATCATTAATTAAGATACGAGAAGCAGAATACTTGATCTACTTAACCTGCGCGGATTTTTTTCAATCAGTATTTTGTCAAATAAAAATTTCATTACAATTTTTAATAAAGAACAATTTCGTATCAGCAATAGGTAATTTGAATAAATATATCAGTCAAATGATCGATGTTTGAATAATGTAATAATACATCCACGTGTACCAGCACAATTGAAGAAAAAAGAATTTTTTATCTCATCTAATTAAAATTTAAGTACTAATTATTATTGTTATTATCGTTACTATTATTATTATTATTATTATTATTATTATTATTATTATTATTATTATTATTATTATTATTTGAAGATATAAACGGGTATTCTTTTTCTTCAGTAAAAAAAAATGTTACTGGAATTGTATTTAACATCATAAAAAGCACGTAATTTCATCTTATAATTTAATTAAAAAAAAAACTATATATTTAGAAATTTTAATAAAAATTATGAAATGTAAGAACTATATTCATTGTATTTTAATCAATAAGAAGTTGCTTTCAAAAGTAATTAAGCTATTTATTTGGCTTTTTAATCCATAATTCTATCGGATTTCAATTTCCTTATCGAAAGTGCGGATATTTATTTATTGCATTCAGTTTTCTTTCAAACCTCGTATTGGGAACTCTAAAGTGATTAAAAGAGTTCGGGAATAACGAAAGTGTATACGGAAAGACAACAGTAAAGTTTACTGTGAAGCCCATCAAGTACAAAACCACAAAATACGCGTATACAAGTGCAATGGGAAGATCACGTAAGATATAAACGCTTATCTGCACCTCCTCAGGAAATTAAAAACACCAGTACTTCTATCATATGTATATATATTTATCTTTTCGAAATGCCAGACATACAGTACAATTGTATATCCTGTCTTACGTGGTGCCTAAGAAAAATAAGCACGTGGGACAAGGACAACAACAACTGGGAGGACGTATATTAACGTATATTAACAAAGTTGACATAAATTTATCGTATTAGGTGAATAAATTGAAATAAATATAAGAAAAAAGAGAGTTGGAAGCGGCGGAATATAAAGAAATAGTAATGGAAGTATATAAGATGGTGATCATTTATTTGAAAACATTATTAAAACAGTGTTTAGCAGGTAAAAGATAAAATATCTAAAAGAGAATAAAAATTTACGAGAAAATTTTTATATTTATAGAGTTTTTATCGTACATGTTAAAATTAAATGAAGCATTTGTCACATTTTTTACTAATATGACTAATATTGTATAATTATTTTTCCCATTTAGTATAAATTAGTATACATAAATTAAATGGAAATATGTACTATTAAAGTTGTAAGAATTTTAAATGTAACTTCAATATTCAAATATAAAATTAATTAAGAAAGTGTATTTATCGAATTTGTTAGGATCGGTAAACATTACAAATCAATTATTATAAATCAAATTTCTGGTAATAATATTTTTAAAATAAGAAAAAAATACATGTTTTACCATTACAATAAAATTATATAAATAAATATCAAATAATTATCGATAACTTATCAATAATAAATAATCATGCATTTTCTGTGACTCTATTTATTAATTTGCTTATAAGTAGTGCTAAATATGTATATTTATTATTTTTGGTAAGCAAATGATCGTTACATATTGATGATCGTTTGATAATATCTCTATTTATAAAAATTACACAATACGTTCATTTCGTTCCTGGTACGGAGTAGTATTATGATATTGCCACCCATCATGACTCTACTCCTTCATTGAACTGAGACAGAAACTATAGAATTCCATGGTAACCGGATGAGTTCTTGTCGCAACATTGGCTATATTATTAGTGGTGAAAATGTAGTCCATAAATAGTGCAATCACAATTGCTCAAGATAATTTAGGTAATTAATGCTCAGAGCATTCCTAATAAATGCTAGTAAATTAAATACTTATTGAAAATTTAATATAGTCCATGAAATACCAAGTATTATAATTACGTAACATCTCAGATAATATTGAACGCCATTCGATCACATTCCAGGCAAATTACCGTGATAAAGTTATTGAGAAGTGAATCTAGGATTGTTTCTCTATGTATTTTAATGATGTATCGAATGTGGTAATTAATAAATTTATTAAAGTTTAATTTTAAACGCTATATTGAAAAAAATAGATAGATATGTGGGTGTAAAGAAATGGATAAAGAGTTTTCAGCTGATACTCAGTCTGTATAAACTATCATTAAAATTGAATTTTAATTAACTCCCGCTTAGTTTGTCGCCAATGGAACTATAACAATTAAAAAGTTTTATTTATGTTCATTTATTGTGTAACACATGTTTTTCATGATTCCTATGTATCGAATGCAGGATCAATTTAATCAAATTATTCGATATATAAACGTTCCTCACCTTTACTTATAATTATTTTACATTTTTGTACTACAAATCTAGTATTTTTATAAATTTATTATTGTAAATAAATAAATTATTCATATCAATATTAATGAAAAAATCATATAAATCTTAAAGATAGTAAATTGAGTATTAAAGGATAAAGGATATTAGTAATTAATAAGATTAGATTATTTTTATTTATTATAATTGTGATATTAATCACAAGAAAATGATAAATACAACGAGAATGTGAATGTAAGAAAAAAGCTTCAGTTAACTTTAGTTCACTCAAAAGATAAGCGAAAGAATTGAAATAAGACAACACATATTACGAAGAATGTTATATCATTTATGCTTGAAAAAGTAATATTTTTATCTTGTTCGTTCGTACATTTAAAAGATAAATTACTGTATCTACTATAATTCTCATACTAGTCACCAGATAACATCTTTACTTAGCTTAAAATTCTTATCTATGCACACAAAGAACACTTGTATAAAGTTCTAATAACAAAATATCATAGAAGTATATAGATATTTACTAGCACATCGATTCGTAATTACCATTTAAAATTTCACCTCGTAAGCAAATTACGTACAATTATTATACAGATTCATATTTTTTATAAACATAGTTATAATTTATTATAATTATATTTTAAAATAGCAATATCATTAACATCATAATAATTATTTTAAAATATAAATAATTAAGGTAATATATGACATCTGTATTAATATAACAATAAGAATTTTGGAACCTTTTCTCACAAAGAATAAATATCTATTTCATTTCTCAAAATAGACTTTATTTTTCAATCAGTGATTTAAGATATGACAAATTAAGCTTTATCCTTTATTAAAATAGTAATGATAACATGTATGATGGTAGAATGAGAAAAGGTAAACATAAGAGATTACGTATAAAGGGCAGAGTGTGAGAGAGAGATGAGAAAGAGAGAGAGAGAGAGAGAGAGAGGGAGAGCGTGTGAGAGTCTACTGTGATAGAAACCAAAATATAAAAAGAAATTTTGAAGCGATGAGCACAATTGCTTTTGAATTGTTGGTACGAGTAATTTAAAGAAGAAGCAAAATAAGAAGATAGGAAGACAGTCAAGATAGAACAGGATAACCACATATATATAAAAAGGGGGGGAGACAGAGACAGAGAGAGAGAGAGAGAGAGAGAGTGAGATGGAATTAGAAATAAAGAGTCCGGTAGAGATTGCGTGCAATAACTCAGTACACGTTGGCGGACGATGTTTGCTATTCTGTTGTCAAAGGACTACATGTATTGGTGAGTAAAACTCGTGGAAAGGGTATGCAAACAGCCTGCGAACTACGTACTTTATATTGATGCACAGTCTCTCCCTTTCTCGCTCTTTGTAGCCTAGCTTCTATTTATCTGCACTGTGATTCTGTATTCTCTTCATACGTCTCACCCTCTTTTATCTTTTTCTCTTGATGTGAGCTAGAAGGATTGAATCAAGGAGAAAATCAAACGCGTAAGGGTTCGTTTGACTTCATTATCGAATATTTCAATATGCATAAAACTATATTGATGAGGATCTACTGTATTTAAGAATTGAATGGTTCAATTTTATTTACATATTGCTCTGTTATTAATGCACTAATTATGCAATACACATGTTAGCTCATATGGATTATTGAATTCAAATGATTATTAGGTCGCTGTGCCTATTCTCCATAATGTAATGAAACTGAAGTCTATATTGCTTGAATTTGAATAAAAACAGCTACATTATATTTAATTTATAGTAAAATAATATAGACTTCGTCGAGAATTTTTATGTTAAATAAAATTTATGACTATAATTAAATTTTGTTAATTTTATTACCGAAATTACTGTACTTTCAACTCAATCATATCAATCATGAATTGGCGAAGTAGGCTTCAATGTATCAAGTATGTTTTATAATATTTTTTAATTAATGAAAAATATTCAACTATCATTTTAAACACTTTTTATTTCTACACTATAAAATAAGTTGATATGCTTTAAAACTTATTTGTGTAAATTATATGCATTTATAAATACATTTATAAATAAATATTTTTAATTAAATAAATTTTATCAATAAATTCTTCATTCTTGAAAATTTATGATAAAATATGAAATAAATATTAGAATAAGTTTTTGCTTAATATAATTATTAAATTCTTTCGCTTTGTGTTGTTCCTAAACTTTGCCATATTTCGATATATTAAATAAAATACTTTACATAATCATTTAAATATTATTAAAGAAATATATTTGTTATTGCTTTTACGAACATTATTCGCAATTGTTGCTTATCATTTAAAGTATAATTTTAAGCCAATGGCTTAAGAAAGATCAAAAGTAAGAATCGATATGATATTAATAGTCGTCAGTAGTAACCAAAATTGTAAAGATTTGTGTTGACAAAGTATCTCCTGTAAAATTCTTTTATAGTACTTTTCCTTTAAGAGAAAATGATGGTCTCGTGAATCTTTATACAAACTTTTTTCTCGGTAAAAAACTTAGATTTGCATATTTTATTCGTAACTTGACGCAGTTGCAAAATTGTATTACGTCATTGGAATATCGCTGCATCAATATGCGTTTAATATCTGATTGATTATTGAAAAGAAAAAGAACGTTATTTCTTAATAAAAAGTTGTTGTAGTTTTAAAAGACGTAATTAAGTTTAAAAGATTATGCTTAGTATATATTAGTTTTTCGAGACAATTGCTTAATTATATAAGTTTTGCATAAGTAAAACATACACTTCACTTTGTACTTTATAATATTGATAGTTTCTTAAATTATCTGCCTATAGTTTTGGTATGCAGATATATGTAATATAAATTACTTAAAAATTTTAAGTAAAATAAGTGGTTTTTTTTCATAGTACATAAAATTTAAATCAAATAGTATTTATATACTATCTTAAGCAATTCTTTAATACATCTATGATAAATAGTTTTTATTTTGTAAATTTAAAAAATTAAGTTATAATACTTATAAATACATTAAAAACATACCTTTAACGTCTTATTAATACAATAACATTTTAATTACCACTAATATACAATTTCGTATCGACAAACGTCAAAAATTAATCTTCATTCATATTCGAATAAATACTATTAGATAACTTGAATCTCTTCCAAAAAAGTATTACAAATAAATATACAATTTTCTATGTATAAAAAGTTTGATATAAATAGTATTCATGAAATATTTATAAGGATAAAAATATAAGTGTAGAACTGTAATAAAAATGAAATTGATTTTCTGTACAACTTTTTTATTTCTTTGAATTCTGGTCATAAAATTTTGTGTACATTCTGTACATAGATTGTAATCAATATTTTAACAATTCGTCAAGAAATCAGAAACATATTCACTGTATATTAAAGTATAAAACTTTTGTCTTAAATAGTTGTAAAAACTATATTCATATTTAAAATTCTATAAATAAATGGCATTTAAAAATAAAATCTAATAATAATTAAAAATTAAACGGGAGCATTGATTTTAAATGAATAAATAATTAAACTTAAAGATGAATTAAATTTCTGAATATAATAATTTCATCGTTAGTATATATACTTATGTCTCGTAATATCCGACTTTCTAAAATTTTTATTGTTTACGCACTACATATTAATCTACAATATACCATGTTGTTAGAATATTAAAATAGGTATATACAAAAAAACCTTTCAATCAATTTCTTAACTTTGACAATCTTTCTGCCTTTTATGAATGAATCGAGTTTAAAGTATATATAATGCGTCTTATTACCGACATACTACCTAAATCCATTTTCTTTATGTTTTTCATTCTATAAGTCCGACGTCAGGTTTGCCGAATTTTCAACAATATCTCTACCAAGAATTTCTCCTAAGATGAGCATATCCATGCAATTTCAGTGCAGTAAACATGCAACCATCTTTAAGTAGCGACAAATCTGTAAAAAAGTATGAAAAGTCTGTCTCACCCACACTTGCTACTCCGAAAACTCAGTTAACCGCTGTTCTCTTCCGGAAGTTTCAATGGCATCTCGCCCAGGAAGTAATCTTCCGGCCATCCCGCACTCCCTCGCGATTCCATCCAATAAAGTTCGCACCCCAGTTTTGAATTTAGCTGGATAGTTTCGCTTTCTCGCTCGCATTCGTTGCCTCGCATTCTCCAAGGCCATTTTCCGCGTGCGTTCTTCTTTACTCCGTGGAGAAACGCGCGGAGTCAAAAGCTCTTGCAGTTGTTCCCGCTGTTACTAATTTCATCTATACAGCCTCCAAGAAGACTTGCTAAATTAATATCAAAGCTGTATAATGAGCAGCCAGAAGAAAAGTACCAAACATTGCGAATTACGAAAGATTTTTATTTACTTTAAATGTGTGAACTATTTTTAAATATCACTTATTGCTTAATTTATAAAACAATCAGGTTCATGTTTCTTTAGTAAAGTATTTGTAACGATAATGTCTTATCAATTTTTGGATAGAATTTAAGAAATGAATGTACCGTTAGTAAAAATACAGCAAATATCTTTTCATTATTTTTCTATCACTTTAATGAATTTAAATAAATAAATAAATATACATATATATACATATATGTGTAAAAAATAAAATACTTTGAAATATTTTTTTTAAATAGAAATCGTATATATAGTTAGGTGTATAATAGATGCATGATTATAGTTGGTAATTTTTTATTTAAAAGTATTTTGATTTTAAAATTTATTTAATTTTTGTTAATTCTTACAAAGGAGTTGTAGAAATTGACTTGACCGATCGCGTCATTTCTTTCACATGCAGATTTGATAGTGAATATTAGACTTGGATAATACGATTAAATATAATTTTCGAGCCTTTGCATTCTAGATTGGAGAACTAATTCAAATAGCTAGTTACAACGTCTGCTCTTGTGGTATTGCAGAGACGGGCAAACAAGAGAGAGAGCGAGAGAGAGAGGAGAGAGGAGAGAGAGAGAGAGAGAGAGTGAGTGAGAAGGGACGCAGCAACGGACACTTCGAGTGTAGCTCGAGATCCCCTAGATCTTCTATTCACGTCGAAATTACCTTGTGCCAGGATAAGAGATTGAGAGGAAAAAAGAGAAAAATACGCGTAATTAAGATTAATGAACGGTGTTCTTTAAGCCGCGAAAGATGAAAAATAACTCACGTGGATATGAAATAAGTTATATATTTGTGTAATTAAGTTAATAATAATTAAGTAAATAAGTTATAATATGAAATTAATTTTTATATCATGTTATATGTTTAACAGCAAATTTTAAAAGTAAGATGATGACGCATTGCGATGCGTTTTTAGAGAGAGAAATCGAAAATATTAAATATTATACAAAAAAAAAAACAACATGAGAGGGACAGATAAAGAATAAAGAAAAAGCATAACGAAGGACGTCGCGTGCAGTTACTTTCGTTCAAAGCGAAAAACTCTACAAACCAGTCTCAATTTTGTCTGTTGATGGGAACGATAATACGAGAATTCACGAATTGCTATACGAGTACCGAATTCTAACTCTCTTCGGTCGCCGTTTTCTTTGCTGTGTTTTTTTCTATTTTTTTATTTTTCTTGTTTCTCTTTTTTTTGATTTGTTTTTGTATTGATACGATACACCGAAGACTGTGTTTAACCCGTGCATATAATAGTATACCCTTGTGACACCCTCGTGTAAATTCCAAGAGTGAGCAACGTCGGCGAGAAGAGGAATTGACTAAATCGACTACCTCTGTAAGTGACATCTCTCTCTCTCTCTCTCTCTCTCTCTTTCTCCGCTGTTATCGAATTTATTATTTTACACCGCCGTGCTCCTTTCTTGAATATGGCAGCTTCTACGGCGTTGATTTTGAATGAGCAGAGTATGAGCGACAGCTGAGCCTTGAACATTTTGTACCTCCCATGAATCACGGAAACGTCTTTTAATATAATACAATAAACATGCTCGTGACGGTTATAATACACCGAATGTTCAAGCTGAAACAATATTTTAGTATACAAACAATTATTCAATCAAGTCTTTATACACTATATTATTTAATATACCAAAGTAAATCACGAAATTTTGTGTTGAAATTTAAACATTATACCTAGCATATGCAGATTTATAATTTTAATATCAATCTATTATATATTTAATATTTACAGAAGTAAAGAATATAATAATACATATTTTACTATAATATGGAAAATTGTATTAAATGCAGAACAATTGTTGAAATAATAGTTCGGTAACGACTCAAAGTTATGGGAAATCATTCTCCTTAGAAAAATATGACATGCTGAAACTTTCAGCTCAGTAACAAACGTAAAAAGACGCACATTGTGATTCTATGTCAATAAACGTTCTCAATACTAAACTCACGCATTTATTTCAATATCGGAGGTTTTGCAATATGTTGAAATAAACGTATTATAGATGTATTCATTTTTGGAATTTTGTTAATCGATCTATTGAATTCCATTTAAAAATAGAACACCAGATGAGGAGAAAGTAGGTAACACATATGTAACTCATACGTGTGAGCAAGAAATAAATCCTTTGTTAAAAGTTACATCATACAAATATCCATTGATCACACTAATTTTCGATTTTCTGCCGGATTTTCCCTTAGCCTTTTCTAATCATATCTAGAGTGGATCGCAGAACGTTCGCCCTGTTCGTGGCTATGGAGCGAGGGTTGGAGAGGGGGATAATACGGTTCCGCGTCCGAACTAAGGTCTCCATCTCCATAGCAGCTAGGCTCCGATACATATGGCAAGGATCCCAATACGGAAAGCCAATGTTTTTAAGCAATACGAGGAAGTAGCGACGGAGAGTCTTATCGTTAGCGCTTCGCATACGTGCATCTCCATGTCCTATCTGTGCGCATTATCAGGCCCTGGCACCCGTCGAAGCATTGACTTATATTTACGCCAGACTGAACGAATATGCGCGCGGCTCTCGCCCCTACTGCCATGGCCCATAATATATACGCATTGGAAAGTGGAATTTAAAAACGAAATATCACGCTCCGTGCGACTGTTTTCCACCTACGCGAATAGACGCCGGTCGAAGGCCGCGGGACGGGAGTCTCAATAAAAGACCGCCGTTCAGTCTCTCTACTCTTCCTCCTCCTCCTTCTCCTCCTTCTTCTTCTCGTCTACTTTTTCCTGTGCTTAGAGAGGTAACGTGACGGGAGTATAGTGTTACCTGGCAAGATTTATTATTTTTCGGTATACGTTTCGTTTATTCGAGAGAAGTGTAGAAGAGATTCACTACGTGCGATATGCTTCAGCGGTGTCTTGTTTTTCAGAGCAATCGTGTGTATGTCCTGACGAATATGCATGCAAGCACCTGAGGACCTGCATTGAAACATAAGAAATGTCTTTATGGTAGCTATTATGTACGTGTTGTTCGAGACGTATTATTGAAAAGAGAGCCGAAGGAGTGATTTAATATGCCACAGAGAGAGAGAGAGAGAGAGAGAGAGAGAGAGAGAGAGAGACAGACAGACAGACAGACAGACAGAGAGAGAGACAGTGAGAGACAGAGACAGAGTATATTTGTGAACTTTGTTTTAATTTCAGTGAAACACGAAAGATTTTTGCAACTGTAAATAGATTAGTCAGAAGTGTAATATTAGTAAAAATAGTTTTTTTTCCTCATGCCGGATTTATTTCTAAAAGCTATGCTCTCTGTGGAACGTACAAATATAGACAAAATAAAGATAAAACTACCCTTAGTTTTTGTTCTATATGGATTTTGAAAGACATTTTATAATATGTTAATTACTTTATTTATCATAATATTAACAGTCAAAAATTGTTTTCAAATAAACTTTTATAAAAGAAGTACGTTAATATTTTTATATCCAAAATTTTTAGTACTAACTTCAACAATGTTTAATAAAAGTGCATATCCGAGAAAATTTTAAAAATAACCTAAATAATGAAACATATTTAAAATAATATACCATTATTTTTCCTGTGAAATCATGTTATAAATATTATACATTCCTTCGGTATATAGTCGAGTCATTTAAGTAAGCAGTGTATATAAACACGTACTACCATTATTTTACTAAGTTCGCCTGGAATTACAAGTATCTAATTATTTTATTAAGACTCCAAAATACTGTATATTTTTCAATTCTCATTGTGAAAATTTATAATTTTGGAAATCATACACTTTAGGGTTTATATTATTTTGATAATAATCTTTTATTATTTTACAAAATTAAATAGAATTTTATTTTTACTCTACATGGTTAAAATAATTTATTTAAATTAAACATAATATCTATAGATTTGTAAGTTTATAGAATTTATGAATGAAGGTTTTTCTAAATCAGTTTCGATAAATAGAATTATTTTTTAATGGTTGTTACGTGACTGATATACTTGAAATTGAAAAGACAATAGCTTTTATCGAATAATATTTTTATGACAAGTTAACAGAAAGTAATTATATGAACTTTTTTTTATAAACTTTCACAAATAAGATTAAAATTTTGATATTCGAAACTTCATTAGAGCCGACAAATCTTGTAACTCATTGCACTGGATTATTAAAGCTTGAAATTCGTTTATCACATATTGAATTAACGGTACTCTAATGAATTATTCAAAATGTTTATTTAAAGCACTATGTCAATAATAATTGTAAGAAATATTTTAAGATTATTGAAATTCCAAAAAATCTTTGCGAACAATAAATGGACAAACTTTGATAGTCTATTTCGATAATATAAAACTGAATACGCGACTCAGAATATGATGGAATTTATACTCGCATATCATTTCGAGAGTTCATTCTATATCCAGTTTCTTATTTATTTTTAGTAGAAATTCAAAGTGCTCACTCATATTTAACTTTATCAAAAATACGTGATAAAAAAAATATTCTCTAGTCTATAAATTTGTATTAAAATGTGTTCGTGGGAATAACATTGGAATAAATAGTTGAAAGACAAATAAATTATAATACTGCATGTTCACTGAAAAAAAAAAAAAAATTATACGGAAAATCAATTTTATAATATTTATGAGAATTAGTGAAAAAAAAATTTCTTGTTTAAAAGCAACACATTCAAGTAAATTAAATTAAAAAAATTAAAATATATTTATGATGTATCGATACAAGTAAACAAAAATTAATATTCCAATGTTGGTAAAATATTTAGCTTTCATTTCAATGAATTAAAATAATTGCCCAAGTTACGATAAAACTAGTTTATTTTTGTTTAATATTACATTCGTTTAATATTTTAGTTATGGAAATAAGAATATAACAACTTTTAAGTAAAATAAGATTTCACTTTTTTCCTTAACTAACTATTGCAAATTCTTTACTTCTACCTCATAGCGACGTTTTATAAAATTAAAATATATATTTTTCATATAAATTACAGAGATACTTATGTCAAACAGCTATAGGGAGAATAGTTAAATAATGTGATTATGAAAAAAAATGTCGTCGGATAAACTTGCCGATGGAATTTGAAACTTCCGCGATTAAGAAACTTAGTATCCTTGCTTTTGTCAAATTATTGATAAAGAAAGCAAGGCAGGAGGTGTATCTATATTTCATTATTAAGTCGATAATAGTGGAGAAAAGTAGAAGGCACATACCGAGCATTTAAATAACAGATTTTTCGAAGTAGAGGAAAAGCCTCTCTCACAACCTATTCCACTTTCATAGCATCATAAAAATAGAAAATAAATAGCAGTGGAATGAACTTTCAGAAATCGAGTATTCTTCTATATTTATTGTTTATAAATGTCAATAGTGATTGATAATGAAAATATTTATTTGTGCGCTGAAGTTGTAACTACGTGCTGACGAGGAATATCTTCTTAGGCATTGCAAGGACGGTTTACTGCTTCTTACACAATTAAACAAATTTCTAATCATGTAACAGCGACTTTCTCCATATATGAACCGCAGTTAGAATTTATCTTTGGAGAAAGAGATGCGTGAGAGTAAGTGGCATATACCATAGTAGTACCAGATATTAAACTTGGCCAATGCCAAAAGCTCCATGCCATTGGCGAATAGCAAGCGAAACAGCGTGAACACGACAGCTCGTTACTTTGATGCAGGCACCGCACTTTTGTGGCTTTGAACTTGCAAGCATCAGCCCTCCACATACTTGCCTGGGGTCTATATACATGTGTAAGATAAGCATTTCTGAGAAATATACAAAACCATGTTCTTGAGGAAGTTTGTAATGTGGAAAATATTTTCTACCATAAGTTCAATCATTTACTCTATGCGAGTGTTATTTTGACGAAAATTCATCCCCTAGATCTTTACATTATAAGAAAGTAATTGAAATTGAAGATACAAGTGTGCTCCATTCATAGACTTCAAAAGGCATGTTAAAAGATTAATTATTCAATTTAAACTTGCTAGTCATTTAGAATTTTAAGAAGATCAGTTACGTTTTATAAATTAAAGTGTTGCACTATATAATATTTATAGTAAAATTTATATCTACAAATTATGCTTTGTGTTTTAATGTAAAAGGATTAATAATGTTCGCTCAATAGTACAATAATTAGAATGTGAAAATTATTAAACGACAACTGTATTATCGATAGGCGCAAAATTACTTTTATTTTCTTTCGGGACTTTTAAATATTAATCTTTAGCGATTGATATACAATATCGAGATTACAATTTCTGATTTATTAGTATACAAGACGTTTGATATCTTGTAATAGAGATTCGTGTTGGAATTATTTAAGCATCAACGGCTTTGACATTTAAGCTACGGAAATGATTAACATCGTTGTTTTGTAGTTCATTAAAATTATGAAAATTTAATAATTATAATAAAACTAATATTTATTATTCAAATATATTTTATTCTTATCCAGAATTTGTAATCAAGTATTAAATAAATTTTAACATTGTCTGAAATCAATTCATGCTTTAAATCTATTCGACAGTTAATAATATAAAATATTTTAACTATTCAAGTTCTAAGTGCATTTAATGAAATCGTTTGTAAACTTTTGCCATAAATAGGCACTAGTATTAACCATAAAAATTTGTACATGACCAGTATTAAAAATTATATAAAACTAATATTAAGCAATATTAAAAGATACTTTTTATTATTTTTAAAATATGATAATATAATATTAGAATAGGCTAAAGATTATTTGAAGGTGTACACAAGACAATAGATTATATTTTCTTTAGCAACACGCGATTACATATTTCTTTGGATGTTTAAATAGACTTTTCAAACTTTTGTCATAATAACAAAAATCATCATTATTTTACTATAAAATTTATTAAGATTATTTATAAGTGTCAAAGACTATAAATACGCTTAGTGCTCAAAAATTTTTGAAGTAGGTGAGCTGAGAAATGGATTAGAGAGGATTAAATATCAAATTAAAATTTTTAGCTGTTTTCCAAAGCTCAATAACTTAGCGGATCGTAGCTATAGCCATTAATTAGGAGCAGTTTTGGCAAATTGAATGAAACGGTTGGGGGAAATTGTTGCTAAAGTAACAATAGATCTTCACGAAAATAATAAAATTTAACTATTGAAGTGAAAGAAAAAATCGATAAGTAAGATTAATTAATAACAAACACATGTATTTATTTAATTAATTGAAATTTATTCGTATAACACGAACGTTAAGGATTGATTAATTCGAAATTCAATAGGAATATATACTAATAGTATAATTTATACGGAGAATCATTATTTTACATTATAGTATTTCTATAGCAAAATGTACTTAATTATTTATAATCGAATGCTATTGGATAATTTAATATATAATGTCAATAATAGTATTTGAAAATTTGTTTATAAGTTTAACTCGATTATTGTTTTAAAAATTTAAATTTAAAATTAAAATATAATACTTTACTATAATTATAACGATTGATGTTTATAAAACATGCGATGCAAATTTGATTAAAAGCATCTAAATCTTATTACAATCTAATAAATATCGCTTACAGTAAATTATTGTACTACAAATATATATATATATATAAAGTTTTATTGAAAGAAAAAAAAATTAAACTCAAAATGAATAGAACTATTAAGTTTAGAGTATGAAAAATAAATAAAATAACGTATAGTACAAATTATGCTTTAGTTATATACTACCATCTCTTTCATTCGAATAATACGAAAATTGTTAAACTTATGTAATAAAATTAATAAAAAATTACAGTTCCAAATAAATGAACAAAAGCTAAATATAGAATGATCATTAGTTAAGATTATAAAAAACTAGAAATTATAAGAAAGACCTTTATTCAGGCAAATAAATGTAGGTATCATCAATAAAAAAAGATTGTAATTGGAATTAAGTAAAGTAGGGGCATGTATCTTTAAGTACTTCAGTACTGAAGGATTTGTGTACTTTTTTAGAAGATAATGATCCATCTTATTTAAAAAATTAGTTAAATAATGCAGTAAACATAAATTTAAAATCCGTGATTAAAAAGAAAACTTGTAGACACAAACTGATTGTATTTTTTTCATTTTTTAAGTTTTAAATATTAAATTGCATTATATCTATCTATTAATAATCTCAATTTCATATTTACTTTAGCTACATAAAACTTACTAAATTGTAGATAAATAGTTTTTAAAATATAATAACTGTAAAAACTATTTATACATTTGTACTATTTATACAGAACATATATTTATATAAAAGAAACATGGTTTTTATGAAAAAAAAATATATATATACATCGTTGGCATAAAATATTTTATATTTAAAATAAACGATCGGAAAAAAACATTTCAACCGAATCCGTTAAAGAAATTGAATGAATGGTCCATTATGGATATTTTATGGATTTTATGATTTCCTCGAGGCTCATTCATTCAATTATTAATTTAATTAATTTTTTCCCCTTTTTCATTTATAATTTTTTGTTATTTATCAACCAAACTTTTATCTTATTATGGATAATATTTATCTGTCCAGTGGATTATCTCTCTTCATGCGATTTGTAAATATATTCTTAATAATTTGAATACTTTAATGATTAATATACTTATGGCTATTAATGTAAACATTAATGTAAACATCTATAATATGTATAATTCAACGATAAAAAAAAACTCATTTGTATTTTAATATACGATAATACAAATGCTTTGAGAATTTTATAATTTCACTTTTACTTTTTATTTCAAATCTATAGTCACTTTGTGTTTAAAGCACGCTAGTATTTAATTATCGATAAAGCGAAAAATCTTCAAAAAATATTAAAAGAAAAATAGATAATTAAAAATCGCAGATGTAAAAAGAAACAGCCTCAATAGGAAACTACGTTAATCATTGGTTCTATAAATGATTTTTCCTCTTTTGGCAGTATTATTTTCTCGAGATCGAAAAATTCGTTATGAAGCCGGAGAGGCTTTTAAGCCTCGGAGCGGCCGCGGTGGCTTCAGCGGCATAACCATAATTACGTGCGTACGTAGAGACAGACACAAGTGACGTCGGTGTGAATCCAATTACACTTGATAGGATTTTTGCACATTACTTTGTCCAGCATCGAATGAGTCAAATAGAACAAAGATGCACATATATATGTTTTATCGTAATCGTTTCGTAGAACTTGATTTTCCCTATAAACCTGCTTTCTTCTTCTGAGATTTTCTTATTGCTTTCATACCTGTAAATTTCTCATTTTTTACAAAGAACAGTCAAAAGGTTACACTCTACACGTTACACTCCTATAGTTTTCTATAATGATCGATATAGGTTTTTAGTAATTTCGTAGCAAAAGGACGTCTTGGGGACTTCGGAGATGATGCTACGTTCTCGCTCTCTGTCTCTCTTTCTCTCTCTTTTTCTTCCCTCTGTTTCATCTTTCCCTTTTATTTTTTTATTTCGCTCCATACAGCCCCCTCGTCCTCTTCTCTAGTGTATTGAGAGGAAACCGAGTATTTGATTTATCTGAGGAGGTAGAATGAAGTCATCGGCTACTTCCTCTTTATTCACTTAGTGTCGCCCTCACTTATATACTCTTCGTTTCTGAAACACATCTCCCTCTTTCAATCTTCTCCCCTCTCTCTTACTTTTTCCCTTATATACACATCCTCTCCTTTGCTCTCGTTCGTCTTTTTCTTACTTTAGTCTCAATTTTTACTGGATATTGGCAAACAATTCGAGGCTGAGTCGACGGATAGATGCCTTTAGGCGAAATACATGCCTTCTAAAGACTTTCTCCCTTTTATAAGTGTAGAAAGAAGAGACAGAAAAAAATAAAAGCGATGCCAATAGGTCAATAATCACACATTGAACATTTTTATTGATTTTGCTTCTGTTACTAAATTGATTACTTTCATGTTGATGTAATTAAGTATGATATTTATGATAATATTCGTTCACATTAATTAGTTTTTGAAAATAAAACATTTAATAGTCAATTATATCACGATTTAACTGTTTGTTATAAAAACTTTTATGAATAAGTTTTTATATTTCAACTAAAATATAATAAAGAAAAATATATATATATCGAAATATAAAGTAATATAAAATAATTTATAACGTGAAAAAGCTTCGCTACGTACATCTTTACGTTTAAAATTGAATATTAATAAACAAATAATTTCAATAAATATTTCAATGATTAAGCTATGAAAGAATTATTCAATAATTTAATTAATTAATAATCATAGTAATGGTACATTTTTAGATAAACCAAATATTTTTCAAATAGTAAATAAAAATTATTAATTCAAATTATAAGATTTATATTTTATATAATTTTTAAATATTTCTGATATTAAAAAGAAATATTTTTAAATTATAGCAAAAAATTTTTTACCAATTTTTCTGTAACCATTTCTATTACTCTAAGTAAATATATAGGTAAAAATTATTTATAATATTGAATTTAATAACCGAAATAATTAAATCTACGAAATAAAGTTTGATATACAACCTGTATTTTTATTTAAAAGTATTTTAGAATTAAAATTTCTTCTAAATATAGTCATTAAAATTATAAATTAAGTTTTTTAAACAAAATATATGATAGTACAAAAAAATCAATATAAGGTAACATACAATCGTATGTTATGTAATACTATTAAACAATAGTAATTTAACAATAATCTGAACATATTAGCAAACAAAGTATGAAATATAAATTCTAAATTTTCTTTTATTGAAAACATAAATATCTTACTGACATATTAGATAAAACATGAATCTGTAAAATTACTCGTGAACTATGTATTAAAATAATTATCAGTTACATTTATAGAATTCATATATTTCTTTTTTTTTTACTTTTTGAAGATCGTAGATTTAAAACTTATATGCTATTTCTCGAATTAAGGGATAATTCAGAGGGCAAAAATATGCCTTTCATTGAAGCATGAAAAATATCAAACATGTGTCTCTATCAGTTACTGATAATGTAATAAAATTTTATAATAAAAAGACGTGTTCTCCAATGTAAAAACGTATTTTTTTATGCGCTACACAGGCTCTTACTATACATAGCGGCACTGCACAAATACATAAAAAGGTATAGAAAAAGAATCATTCCGATATTCGGAACTCAAATCTCGAGCACACATGTGCCATTGTTCAATAATAGTTGAAACGCGCACCCCTCGTGCTTTGCAAAATGAAGGGGGAGGCACGCTACACCGCCCTCCTCTCCGTCCCGCCATCAGACACTTTTTGTAGGATTCATAAAGAAGAAGACAAATACACAATTGCAGGGTGAAAGGAGAGCGAGGCGCATGTTATTATAATTGCACGTGCGTTTGTTTAGCTTTCATTTGGAAGAGACGGAGCGAGCAATATTTTCTACTCTACTCCTTCCGCCTACGATGAGAACTCGCTTGCGTCGTCGTCTTGTTTTTCCTCGCGCTTTTGATGCTTCTCGCTCGTCGTAGATGGTTTTTCCACTTTTCTTTTTTGCGCACTAAAAGCCGTACGATGCATAAGGCAGCAAGCAGGGAAAGTCTTAAGAAAAAAGCTTGAGAGTACGGAAAAAGTGAGCGAAAATAAATTTCACTGAAAGTCATAACGTGTTGGAATAAAATGATGGTTTAACTGAAGTTTTCGTAATTTTAGGACGATTCAGTTGAGAAGACTTTAAACTGGACTAAGCATGGAATGGGATATTAAATTTGCGCATTAAATTGCAATGGAATGTAACATCGGAATGTAATATTCTCAGAATTTTATCTGTACATTGGTTATACAAATTATTCACATATTTTTAGATTGTAATCCAATATTTTCAATCGACTTTCGTAAAATTTTGTAATTGTTTATTTCTTCAGATTTTTAAACGTTAATATTCTTTAACAATTTAAGATATTTTAATTTACTGCTTTAATGAAAGTAATAGTAATAAATAAAAAGTTAATTACCTTAGGATGCTATTAATGCTGGTGATTGCAATATACGAGTAGGAAATGATTTAACAAAATTGATCAAAATTCATGACGGATTAACTAGAAAGATGTACTATTAGCTTTCTTATTCAATTATTCTTGAACTACGATATCAGATTTATTAAACACAAGAAAGAGATCTGTTTAAATGTAAATGCTCTAAAGATCTAGTGAAAGTTAAAATAAAAAATCTTGATTGAAAATGAATAATAACTTTGAAAAGAAGCCGATAAAAATGAATATGTTTGAATTACATTATAAATGAGTATATTATAAAATGTATGTGATAATAAGTATCTCAATAACTTGATTAAAAAAATTTCAAAACTTTTATTATATATATAATTTATTATACATATAATTTACATTTCTTTATACTATAAAAAAGCGGAAAATTGGAAAAATAAGCAATGCGGATTTATTCGTATGACAATCGAATGTAGGACGTACGACTTTCTGAATATGCGCTCAGCTTAATTAAGTTTACCAATGTCTGAATGCATTTTTTAATTCAAATTTCGTATATAATAAGCTTATAAAAACTTCATATTCTGAATAATTCACTGAATATAAGAAATAGAAATAAATAATATATAAATATAATATTCAAACTATATTGCATTTAAGATAAATTTTTTATAATTCTGTTAAAAAATTATGAAAATTTAGTTAGTGTTAGGCAATGCAAAAAATTAGTATCTATAAAATAAAAACAATATTTATTAAAGCTCAAATAAATACAGAATGACAAAAATTATTAAATGTGAAATTAGGAAGTACAGTATTTGAAAATATAATTCCTATTAATCTATACATAAAAGAATAAAATGAATAGGTAACAGCAGAGAAAACAGGAAATTACACAATCATAAGATACAGAACTTTATATTCACCAAATATTGTAGGGATAATTAAATCATTTAGATTAAGATGGGAAGGTGATATACCATGAATAAATAATAAAAGTGCAATATTAGGATTTTACTAAAATAAAAAAAAAAAAAAAAAATAAAAATGAAAGTATAAAACAGCTATAGGTAGATAAAAACGAAAAGAGTGAGATAATATTAAATTTGACTCCAGAGAAGAATAATTTAACTAAATTTCTTGATAGATTAAGCATAAAATAGAGAAATATACGATTCTTGTCTTGGCGATGTAATTTTTTAAACTTTATGACATAACGTAGAATTATTAATAATCGTATTTTTTAAATATATAATTTTATTTAATTCACTATTTAAAACTTAGTTTCTTCATGTAGGACCTAATTCTATATTTGGATAATATATTATTTTGCATATATATATATATATATATATATATATATATATATATAATCATATATATATATATATGTATATACATATGCACTGAGTAAATATGAATTTATTATGGTATATTTACAACAAAACATACAAATTAAAATATTTTCGAGAAGAAAGGATTTCAAGTTTATGCCTGGATACTAACAAAAATTAAAATATTTATACGGTATTGATTTGTATTTAAAATATCGCATTTGAATTTTTATCGGATTTCATAAATAATTATTACTTTTGATTTTTATGTAACAAAATAAATACCTACAACATTAATATTGTAAAGTGGGATTTCAACATAAATATAATAATCTTTTATGAAATGTTTAGTGCAGTAATAAATATTTTAAGAAAAGAACTCGATAATAAATGCTACCAATATTTCAAAATAACATACTTCAGTTAGTTGCAAGCATCTATTAAATTATAAAAATTAGTGTTCTAATATTCATAATTCTATGAATTGAAAATTAGTGTACTCCTCATAAATACTCTCATATAAATTTTAAACGGAATTTTTAAACAAAAAGTAATACTTTTGTATGTCTCTGTAAAGGATAACTATTATTGATGCATACGGAAATTAAATGTCATTGCTTCGTTTTCCAATAAACTTCAAATCCGTGATAGTATGAAGGATAGTTTTGGCTTTTCCCTATATAAAGTTAAATTTCTATATAAATAATTTATTTATAAAAATTATTTTTATATAATTTATTTTTAATGTTTGTGTATAGTAAATTTTAAGAAAAAAATTGTAGTAGTATATAATACAAATGAATTAAAATGTATGATTTAAATTAAGGATAAACAGAAATTAATTAATAATGTATTTAACTTAATAAATTTGTTTAAAAATAACATTCAGCAATTCAATCAAGCAATGCCAAGATATATCTATTAATTGCTGTTTAAAAAGTATCCTACATATATTCTAGTTTTCAATTGATTTAAGAGGGTGTCTAAAGACTTTTAAAAACATGTAAAGTGGTTCATTGTCATTATGTTCTAGAGATACGAAGTTGTTTATTGGCATGACGTAAATATTTTTTTGTTCAAGATAGAGAGATAAGGCTTTCATTGTATTTTAATAAAATGAACGTAATTATAATATATTAAATTAGATAGATTTATATATCTTTTAAATCATTATAAAGTAATTTTTAAAAACATGCATGAAATTAAATAGAGTATTTAAATATTTAAAATATCAGATCATAATATATCGAGAAATGCTCTTTGATTGACGATTTTCATCGCCTTAATTATTGTTAAAAAGTATTATATTACATCACATATTTCGATGTACAATTCAACCATTGTTTGATATAAGTACAAAAATATTTGTCAAAATTGAATATTATTTTATATTTTCTAGCAATAATGTTTTAATTAGGTGCGTGATTCAAACATTGAAAATTATGTATTTATTTTATTTCTAAATGCCGGAAATACTTAGTTTACAAAATACATTTCACAATATTTTCCATATAAAATAAAAAAAAATCCAAATGATATTTCAATAAACATAATAAAAAATAATCTTCATATAACGATATGTAATATACAATATATTCGCGGATTTATTTATATTCTGAATCATTCTTCTATTATTAATAATTATTAATAATAATTAATTTTTGATAAATAGCTTAATACGTCTATTATGATCTGCATATTCTTTTTTTTAATATAATGGAATTACTCACTAATAGACTGTACATTATAAATAAAATTAATTTATAAATATTTAACTGTTAAGAATTAAGTTTAAAAGTATAAATAATTTTCTCGTCTTCGTAAATCACTTATTTTCAATCATTTTAGCTATATGTTGAAACTAATTATAAAAATAATATTATATATAATATCAAATACATTTTTATATAAAATTACACTGCCACAACTAAGTTAAATAATCTGAGAAAAAATTGAAATTTGAAAAAGTGTTGTCGATAGTAAATAATATTTTTTAAATAACAAAAAAATTTTATCGTTCCTCTTAAGTATTTAACAAATTAATTTATAAATAGTTCTTAATTAGAAGTAAACTAGTATTCGAGGCAAACCATTAGGAATAAGCCTCAGTTGGTATTTTACTCAGGAACATTTTTCTTCCCAAGAGGACAGACTACCAGTTGCATCTATCCTCTTTCACTGGAACGTGCTATTTCTTACCTTTGATTTAGTTTATTGGTGATTTAAAAACAACAGTGAATTTTAATCTTTTGATTTTCATAATATATGTGAGTATTTATTTTTTTTTTTTAAATAGAGTTTATATGCCTATATAGCCCTAGATAATTTTAATTTTATATAACTCTGTTGTATATAGCTATAATTTAGTATAATTTATTGTTTTGTTAAATTCAAATTTTTTGTCAGTAGATATATTTAGAAATG
Organism: Ceratosolen solmsi marchali; assembly: GCF_000503995.2. Classification (NCBI taxonomy): domain Eukaryota; kingdom Metazoa; phylum Arthropoda; class Insecta; order Hymenoptera; family Agaonidae; genus Ceratosolen; species Ceratosolen solmsi. Next base: position 7,662,796 of record NW_011948425.1, on the reverse strand, counting down.
AAATTATATTATCATAAAATTGTATATGAAATAATTATAATCAAGTGATATTATATTTTGTTCAATTTCAGAAAACAACTACTTGTAAATGTTCTATTATTCATATTATGAATGAATTTAAAATATTTTTCAAATTGTACTTGAACTTAATAAGATGCTTATATTTTATTATAATTTTTATTCAACGCAACTTAAGATTTAAAAATTTTTTTTAAACAATACTTACTTTTATAAAGAAAAAGTATATGCTATTGTAAATTTTTCTACCAATTTCGCAAATTTTATTTTATGATAATATAATTTCATTAAAATTATTATGTAAAGTATTATAAAGTTCTTTTGTTTATATTTTCTATTTTTTAATAGAAGATAATTACCATTAAAAATACTATTTATACTTAATTCTAGTCTGTTTTTCGAACGAATATAAGATTTATATCTCAAATGTTTAATTGCATTCATTTTTATTCTCACTCGAATGCAAATCATTTCTGATTAATTCGTTAAAACGGCTTTTAAATCAAATTTTCCTATATAAGTAATAATTTACTTTAACGATTAAGTTTTTTTTTATGTCTTGTTAATCGATAAATTTTTACGAATTTGAAGTATAGAAAATTAATAGTAATCAAAATACTATACTATGCTAAGAATTAATTCGCCGAATTAGGTTCAGCGAATGACAATGAAGTAATTGAAGATTTTTACATAAACTATTTTATTACTATAATTATTTATGATATATCAATAACAAATAACATGTCAACTTTTTTTAGAATCATTATCGTAATTGTGTAATTTTCAAATGAATTGACGTACTGTATCTCATAATGTGATTACGAAGTTGTCATTCATACAGTCCGTGTGAATTACTCTATAATAATACTAATCTAAACGTGATTCTCATCCATACTCCATCTTCCAATAATTAACGTTTGCGAAAACAAAGCTCTGCATTGCTTTAATTTCCAATGTTGACGTTAAAGATGACTGTATATTTTAATTGGACTAATGAAAATCAGAAATATCATAATGCCACACCATTCATTATCATCCATACAATGAATGTTATATAGAATATTGAATATAACTAAATATCGTATGCACATAAAATACTGTGGAATTGGATGAGTGTATTGGAGTGGGCGGTATCCACTACTCAAAGGGAGGCAGCCCGAAACGACGTCCTAGGTGGCTGGTTCCATCCAGTTAACAAGTGTCTTCAGAGTCATAAGAAAGGTGGCACTTAATTTATAAAGACAAGTTTTCCATACGCTCGCAACTTGAAAGGGAAAATCGGTTTGTAAAAGCCTTACTCACGAATCTTGCTGATTCGATCTCGGACTAAGTCTCTCTACACTATCGCTTAAAAGTCTTGAAAAACTTGAATAGTATTTAATATCTTATTATCACGTCGTAAGCTGATAAAAATTGGCTTTCCGTTAATATGTTAATTTTCTACAACTTAACGCATATCGTTATTTTGTCAATACTCTTGTCCAAAAATTTGACATTTTTTTTTTTTTTAGAGAAAGTTTTAATTGCAATAGCAATTTAATTCGATGTTAATTCAGAAATAGTTAACTCTTTTGTTTGATGATTTTACCGATAAGTCATGTTGTTGTTTTATTCAAACAGTTAAGTTCCAGCTAAGAACTTAATAGATGTAGTAAATGTTTTTATTGGATTAACGAGCATACCTTTTATGGTTAATTAGTAGAGCTTGGCCGCCGGTATTATAAATATTTTTGTTTTAGCAATGTGTTAATAATATATGAAGAAAATGTATTCATTTATTTTATTCTGCCCTCATTGGACAATTAAATATTTATTTATTAACTTTCTTAGTATTATATCATTTATCGAAAAATTTTGATACTCTTAATATAAGAAATAATCTACATTTTATGTATTTTACAATATCAATATCAGAAATGAATATACAAACTATAAAACTGAAATAGGGATACAAAAACATAAAAAGTCGTCTGGTATTTGAGTTCTAGTAAACTATAGTAAATAAATAAAAAGGAATGTGAAGGAATGAAAAGAAAAATTGATGAAGGACCGTGTAAAGATATAAAAGAACATCAAGATTATGCTAAATCAATGAAAAGATATTGGAATTAAAAAACTATAAAAGAGAAAGATAATGATTCATTGTTATAGTTCTGTATGGCATCAATTATGTTTAATATATTTATTACAAGCAATTTTATGTATATAAATATTTTCCGATTGCTTTTATTTCATTATACAATAAACATACTTATTAACGTATAAGCTGAAAAGCTTCCATTTGTATACGTATACACACAGTTATAGACATATGCACATGAATTTGTATATATAATCTTTTGGAGAATTATTGAAATTTGATGACAAAGACACGTTTTTTTAACTATTTCTGGTGCGTTTTGTGATATAGTTTATTTTTATATACAATTTCGACTCAGGGATTTTTTCAGATTAATATGCACACAATTTTAATTTAAAATATAAAAACCACTATTGAATATTATTTTGTTTACAAAAAAAAAATACAGTAAGTATCCTTTGATACATTGATTATCAAAATATAAATTCCTAATGAAGTGTATCCTATATTTTATTTCGCACATATAAGCATATTATTTACTAAGAAATTTTAATTTTATATTTGTAATAATTATTGTTTCTATTTTCTATTTTACTTTGCATGCTCATATTGCAATATTCCTTTCATATTCGTAAAAGTAACGAAAAAATCTTTTGTATAGTTTGCTCGTATTATATACATTCAAAAAAAAAACAAAAACAAAAACAAAAATAAAAACAAAAACAAAAAATCGAAGATGAATACTGCGAATCAGCGCTCTTCAATTTCTTTATTTGTTGTACGGGAAGTGTCATTAAAACATAGATGACCGATATTTCGCTGTTGATCGTAAGACAAAAAGCATCTGAGATAAGAAATAAGTCGAATATAACATTCTATTAAGCTTCGAGAATGGAAAAAAGAAGATACAATTTTTCTTCTATTTTATTCCAAGTTAGAAAATTATGTGTGAGTGCGTGCGTGCGCGTGTGTGTATGAAAATAAATGTAAAATAAGTAGAAAGCGTAAACTTCCGAATGAAAGCACAGTTATGTAAGATTTTAGCTCCTACATGTAGATATATTTATACTCAAATACAAAGAATCTTTTTATTTTCTACAAGTTTCCTTCAAAACAATTCACCATTAAAACTGAAGCTTAACAGCAATGAAATTAGATAGAAATAAACTCAGCACAATTATCTTAGAATTATTTCTTAGAACAATAATTTTTCAATAGGTTCCTTCCCTAAGATAATAGTCAGTTTTATTGCCTTATTATAGCCAACACTCGATGAACATTTAAACATTATATTTTTACAATACATTGTAAAAGAGTAATTGAGCCGACTGTTTGGATACCTGAAATAAGACGATCAACACGCTATCTCTCAGATTGGGGTTTGAAGAACCGAAGTTCAAAAGGCTCGTTGTCCATCAAGTAACTTCATAACGTCCTCTTAGCCATTAATACATTTCCCATCATCTCCCAATGAATGAAAAATCCATTGATCCGCCAAAATCCCCATTCTCCTCAGCTTCGAAATCGATCAGAAGGGATAAATGTAAAAGGCGGTGTAACCCCCTTGGAAGAAATAGCATCTCGCCGACGCAAGCGAGAGACAGAGAGAGACAGAGAGACAGAGAGAGAGAGAGAGAGAGAGTGAGTGAGAGAGGGAATGATATCACGGATAATAGTACGGAGAGGGAAAGACGGAACGAGGTGGAAGGACGTTTGCTTGGAGCTTGGTGGGGGCAGTGAGCGTGGGTGTTAGGGGGTGCCGGGGGCGCCGAAACGGCCTGAACGAAGGCGCGCGTCGCCGGCGTTGTATGAGACTGGTGTGGCGGGGGGAGGCGGGACAAAGACGGGGGCGATTGTGCGCTCGCGCTACAGTCGCACCGCGACACCCCCATCGAGTGAAACCGCGCGCGCGGCTCAGTTAACCCGCCTCCACAGTCGCGCACCGCCGAGTGGAGCGCGCGATCTTTTTCTTTCTGCCGGGCATAAAGTCTCACCCCGGAACCAGATGCTCGCGCGCGATACCCAAGTTCCCAAGTGAGGCCCTCACCGGGGAGCAGCTCCGGCAGTTCGGTGAGTGACTTGGCATCATTTATCACAGGAATCCGGGGAGCATCGCCGGTTGCGCGCACGGATGACAGTGTGACACGTGATTGGGCTATCACGAGACCAAGTCGAGGGGTTCGAAGGCCCTAGTCGGGGACGAAAAAAGAAATTACAGGCATGAGTAGTGGTTAGGTAGGTAATGGGCGTTCGGCTGGTGGTGAATAATCACGAGGGGTCCTCGGGCGACCAAGTGCACTCTTGTGCATGAGGTATCGTTGACGGTTTTAGTAGTGCATCGAGAGTGCTCAAAAAAAAGTACGGCATCTCTGGGCATAATTACTAAATATCACATGAGCGGAAGCATGCTTGACGATAAGAGGTGAGAAGATTAAAGGGGCGAACAGGTTGAACAGCGGTTTGTTTGCGTTTGGGGTAAAAGACGATTTTTCGCAGGCCGCTTCCGTTTATACTTGGTCGCTGTCGGTCAACAGCTTTTTCGTTTCACTAACGTGTGAGATCGACTGTTTCGCATTTTTCTTTGGCAATTCTTTCATTAGCTGGACCTAATTCGGGGATAATACTATTTTTACTGTGTGTGATGATTTGCTTTAGGTTTCCCGTTCTCTCTCGATTTATGCATAATGATTGTTATTTATATATTTTGTATTTTTTTTACCGTTTTCTGCTTTCCTGGCGTTAATAGCAAACTCGTAATTCTAATAGCTTTCGGTATCTCATCTCGTGAAACGTGTTTATGAAGGTACTGGAGATCATAGAATATTTTAGCCTGTTTTGCTTCGGTGAAAAAAATATTGACAGCAAAAAGTTAATATTTCTTTGCGATACTTGAGCTAACCCTACATTTACAAGATTATGTTGTTTCGGTATAAATATCGATTCATGCCTTGCATTCCATTTTCACAATACCTACACTTTGGTTATATAAAGGTTTCAAATGATGTATTTATGTATAAATTGAAAATCGAATTAAACAATTAAAATGTAATACTTTTAAGTTAAATAGGTATTTATACTGTTTTGTATATGTAATAGTGACATCGTTAAAAGTAGTTGTAAAAATTTATTATGATATTAAATTTTACCCTATAAAATCGAATGCTACATTGGCACGATGGAAATTGTAACTGAAAACTATAAACGTTTTAAAATTGTTTGTTAAAGAAACAAAATGAATTTTTATAACTTCGTAACTTATATTATTTTTTACACATGTGCTGTCTATCGAGAGAAAAAATTAATATTTAAGTATCTTAATAATTAATCTATTATTCAACAATATTCGACAATATATAAAAGAATAAATTTAGAAAAAGCTTAAAATATAAGGAATAATTGTCTCAAGAATCGACGTAATATCAATTGTCCGCATTATGAAATTTAACCTTTATGGTGGAGCTATAAAGGAATAATATTTCCCACCCAATACATTTCAAACTAGTCTGAACCCTTCTTACATATGATATTACTACGGCAAACTTTTACACTTAGCTATGCAAAATAAGATGGAACATTGTACATTAAATCCATTGATATGATGTATTGTTCATTCGATGAAACTGCACTTAAATGGATATAAAATAGAACAAGTGCGTATACCCAGTTTTCAGAAAAATAATCATTTAAGACGATAATTTCAGTCAATTTGAGTGATAAATTTGCTCTTTATCATTTAAAAAGATTTTATATATTTGTAAATGCTTAGCACATATCTTTTTTTAAAACCATGTACTCCGCTAATCATGATCAACTAATTTATTCAATTATTTATCAGACACATAATAATAGTAAAGAAAATAAACTGTAAAATTATTATAATTTTAATAATATTAAAAATTTTATTATTTATATCAACCAATTTCGAAATATTGAAGTACATTTTTATAAACGTTGAACATCTTGTCAGAAAATTTTGAAAAAATATGAACGACATAGTTTGACATTGATAAGGCACTACAAATTCTTGTTTGCATATATAAAATGAGAATAAATGAAAATTGTGGTGCATACAATTTCCCTGAAATTTAAATGAACAGATTTGAAAGACGGGTGTAATTTGCTTAAATAACATTATGAAAACGTTGATTATGAATTTAGTTCTACTATTGTTGCATGCACGATCAAACATCTAAGAATTATTATGAAAATATATATATAGTGAATGGTAATAAAAAATTAGTAATAATTTAAATCGTTGAACATTTTAAATACATTTGTAATTGAATTATTTTCAAATGATTTTAAGTTATTTAATTAATATTAATATTTCATAGTGACGTCGAACTTCGTAGAAATAGAATTATTAATATCGTTAATATAAAGCTAGATTACTAATGAATACACAATTTCTTAAAAATGAAGGTAATTCTAATTTTTAAAGATAATATCATCATAGGCCATTTCTATAAAAAATAATCTATCTTGCTAATTACATTTAACTCTTTTTTTTTAACTTTTGATTCTAACTTATAATTTATATCTTTGAAAATACTGCTCCCCATAGAAAAATTTGTATACAAGATTTTTGAATTTAATTAACAGTCTTAGGTATGAACTTGGTGCAGAAAATTAAGCGTTTTAAGAAAGTAACATTTAAAAATTATGAAATTAAGAATAATAGCAAAATAAAATGTCAAATAATACTTTTTTAATTCATATAAGTAAAGATATAACATGAGTAGTCTGATACATTAGCGATACTAGAAACTAAAAAATATACCATAAATTATTAAATAAAAATTCATTAAAAGCATACGAGTTAATTAATAGTCTTGTCGTGTATTTAAATATCATCCGTTCTCCCTATTTTAATTAAAAAATTTATACAAGTATACATATTATATTTTTAATATCTGATTTTTTCATTTAAAATATTTTCATAAACCATATAATCTGATAAATTGTATTTAAAACAAAATAATTGTTACTATATAAAAATAATAAATATGTTTATGATAAAAAGTGTTGTTTTGTAACTATATTATTATTATTTTAAACTTTACGACCTTGTAACATGTTTATTGATTGTATTTTAATTTGTTATGACCCATTTACTTATAAGTGACTTAACAAAATTTTTAATTCTATATCGCTGTATCTTGAAGTTAAATACAGTAATTAAAAATAATGAAAACAATAATAACTACAGCGTCATCTACACCGTACGTCGTTTGAGCGTATTTTTAATAAATAAAGTAAAAAACAGGACCCGATTAAAAGTTAGATACTTTTATGCGTTGTATACATTGAAGGATTATCTGTTACAAGGATTAGCCTTTTACTTTCATCAAGCTAAACAGAAACTGCTACATACAGCGATAAACAGTAAAGTACATTTTATCTTTATAATTTAAAAAAACGGAAATTATATTTTACGTAATAAAACATTATTTATTGATAATCTCATCTTAGAAATTATATACAACATAGATGATACTTTTATTGTAATTATAGCTTATTATAAATAATTTATCATATTTTATAATAATAAATTATGGTATTTAAATTAAAAAGTCTATATGTTTTTCTTAAAGAATATATTTGAAAATAAAAAATAATAGCTTTTCAAAGAAATAAATGAAAACTTCTATATTGACATTGCCCCACATTTATCTTATATTCAGATTTTTCTTCCAAATTATAATTCCCGATTACAAAAAAAAATAATAAAAAAAAGTAGTAATATTTAATATGACATTCGAAATTTTAATTTTTATAATTTTAATTTAAATAAATATTATTCTGAACAATAACATTTAAATATAAATGAAAATCAGAATAATGAATTACTTACCTGAATAAGAATTCCATTCTTTGCTTCAATTTTATTTTAATTTTATAATTGCAAAATATATTCTCTCTATTAATTATTATATCCATAAATATAAAAAAATACGAAATAAACTATTGGTGGTACAGTGGTTAAAATTCCTAATAGAATTTGTGTAAATCAATTTGTGTAAAAATAAATAAAATAAATAAAGTAAACTTTATAATGATATAAATCTATTTTTAGTGTTCTAGAACGAAAATATATGAATGTAGAAAGAACATGAAATGGCAATTTTATTTCTAAACTTCAATTTATTTTAATGATGAATTACAAGATTTCATTAACGATAAATAGCAATGCTCATTCGATAAAATTACAAATTGTCCATTATATCAATTAGAAATTATGGCTCATCTAATTCAAATTACCTTTAGAAATTGAAAATATTTTACATCATATTAAAGATATAAGCAAAGAATAATTATTTGTATTGATAAAAGAAATACTACATTATGATGAATTGTGAAGGAAATATTAGAATCTGGCAGTTTTAATTGCTTTACACGTTTAATTTCATGCATAAATATATTCAAATTCAAAAGTATTTGTTTATTTATTAATAATTACGATAATAGAACAATAGTATATACAACTACAGCACTAAATAGTACAATAATTTTTTTATAAAAGCTCTTATCGACATCTTGGCGTGTCGTGGATAAAGCAATTCATGCGCAATAACTTGCGCTTCTTTTCAGAAAGTTTCTCATGGGCATAAATATAAAAGCAACGAAGATTAATGTCCCTGGATAAACAGAAGAAAAATCACATGAAACCCGAAAATTTCTTAGCTTATCTTAATTCTGGAATTTCGGTTTCAAAAATAAATAGCTGTTTAACCGTCTCACATAATTGTATTTATCGCGATCTTTTTTCTCTCTTTTTTTTTGTCAAAGATTCTCTGGTAAATTTGCGAAATGCTGTTCGCTCACGGGAGTTACACATTGTCGATAAACTTGCAACAGGTTTATCATCTTTTGTCACTGTGCAAACGCGAAAAATCTAACTTGATAGAACCAAAAGGCGAGTGCAGGATAAATTCGTGGAATCGTGTGTATCTTTTCGACTGACACTGCGCGAAAAAGCCGCTTGAGAGTATCAGCTAACGCCGGACTAATCGAGCGTAGGAGTTCGCTAGTACTTGCTTATCGATTTCGATATACGGGAGAGGATGATTCTTTCTCACTTTCTCATTAGTCCCTTTCTTTTTTCCTACCTTGGGCAATTTTCGCGTTATTGAAGTACTTGTATAACGGGATTTCTTATAAGGTGCTGACACCACCATTATCGCCATTACTTCCCTCGCAGTTTATTTTATTGAACAGAATTCTCTGCAACAGTTCATGAACGAAGACATATCAGTAGAGCGAATCTGACAGAAGATTCTGTAAATGAATAACCATTATATTTCCACATCGATGAAATATTTAGCAATGCTGTGATGTAATTTTCGCCAAGAAGATTACTAATAGATGTTGCCGGAAATAGGAAGTACGGAAGCTCGTTTCGAATTTTCGTATTAGCCATCTTTTCACACCAGTCGATAATAGATCGTAATCAAGTTTAGCATAATGAATATTATTCAATTATATTGGAATACTAATTTTATCTCATTGGAATAGTTCCAACTGAGAATTCTATGCAAATGGCTTTATACTGGACACAACATATTTCGCTTTTTTCATTATTTTAAGATTTATTCAATAACCGCCTATATATGAAAACTAATTATTTCCTATTATAAAAAACGAAATTACTTATCGATAGAAATAAATTTCATTATTTAGTTATATGTTAACACTTGAATAATAAAACTTTTCTCCTCCGATAATATAATTGAATTACGAATTGCCATTTCTTATTGAATACCTATCCAAATGATTCTTATTTTCTTTTAAAGAAAGGATTTATGAACGTACGTAATAATTCACATAACTGCAAAATCCAAATAAAATGTTAGTATTTTTATAAGTTGAGGTAACAAATTGCAAATATAAATTTAGCTTTGAAATATATGTATAAACGTGTAATATAAATTCACATTAGCTGTAGGATTCTTCTAGTAGGAAAATTTAATCTACAAAAGTATTTTAAGACATTCTTTTAGCAATGAAACAATACTACCAGACATTATTAATGTAACAATTAAAATATTTGAATTGCGGAAAAATATTAAAATGACAGATTACGGAAAACCACATAATTGCTTTAATAGAAGATTATAACAATACGATGGTAATGTTAATAATTTGTACTAATAAGATGAATGCACAATATATAGGAAATATAATTGTATTAGATGTCGTAATATAAAATTTAAAACTTTGATAGTTAGTTGAAGCTAGACAAATGAAATTTAGATTACTCTGTAAATAAATATATATTAAATTAGCAGAAATATGCATTAGCGTCCATAACTTTTAGTATGAAATTATCGTACTTGTAATAGATTTCCTTGTATTTGTAAATTATATCGTAATATCTAGTTGTCAATAACAACGTCAACAGGAATATCAAATTTTAATATTAAATGTATCATGCTCTATAAATGATAGAATACACTGTAAATTGACAAATTTGTTAGATCAAATTCTAAACTTTAACATTATTACTATGAATAAAACAACTGTTGATAAACTAGAATTGAAATAATTTCTTGATATTTAATTATCCATTGACAACAAATAATTATAATTTTAAAAAATCCATACAAGAATTATATATAATTAGAACTGTAAAGAGATCGTTTTACAGTCGTAAAAAGAATTTATTTATTAGCTAGTTAATATTGCAATAAATTATAATTAAGGCAAAAACATAACGAGCAATTGATTTTGAGAATTAACTACAGTACTTTATTCATACCGAATAATGGAATAATTACAAAAATTATTGAAGAAAATATATGCATATTGAGAAAATATAGCTGAACTCCCGTCGATATTAACCCAGTTTCAATAACAGTATTGCAAGTTTGAAAGTTTTATTATACAAGATTATCTAAACATTTGTACTATAGTACAGTAGAATATCAAAATAATTATTGATAATAAATAAACAAAAAACAATTTTTTTTTTACAATATCTGCTTATGGAAACACAAATACTCACAAACGTATAATGTAACGAGATAATTTATATATAAATATATTCATTAGGATTAATTATTAGGATGTATTAGGTAAATTATTAAGATAATTTACATTTGGATTCTACAATGCACTACACTGAAATACATTTAATGCCCTATTAAGATTAGTCGTCTTAGTCGCCGATAAGAAATGTTCAGCTCATCCGAGTAAGCAGTATTTTCATACATACTGATAAGCATTTCACACATATTTCTTATCAACCATAAGAACTGCTCCAATACGCGACCTACTTACCCAACAAACCCTTTTTTTTATATCTGCAGCTAATTTTACAATAGTTCCACTAGCATTCGCTTTGCCTACTGATAAATTTAGGAGTCTATCGTGGCAGTTGACCTCCGCCCTGCAATTATGACATTGCCTCAGGGCTTTCCGGAAGAGTAAGTCTGGCCTGTCGGTCCGGAACAGCAACGGCGTGGAGGTTAGATAATTGTTTCGTGTAAATGGAACGTTTAGCGGACCAATGCGCCCGCGATTCGATCTTTTCTCTTAGTCTTTGTTCTGAGAGAGAGAGAGAGAGAGAGAGAGAGAGAGAGAGAGACGATAATTAAGTTACACATATCTATTAATATAGTTGAGTCAGGGAGGGGGATACATTTTACAACACCAATAGTGTCTTTACTTTTAGAATCTTGAAATTTAGAACGATCAAGGAAAATACAGTTATAACTGTAAGTAAAAAGTACTTGAAATATTAATTTTAGTAATTTTAGCATATTGTCGAAATAGTAGGATCATCGATAAGGATAGTTTATTTAATGCTTTTATCGTAATGCGCGCACAATCAGCTTTTCGTTATTAAATTTACTAAGAAATTAAAATTATTATTCCTACAAGTATAGGGAGTTACAACGAGCTATGTAATAGCAACAAAAATTGTTGAAATCTATATAATGTGCTCAGAGCTGTGTAAAAAATCTCAACTTCTTTTAATAAAATCATAATAGAAAGAAAATTACTTTTTGAATATGGATATTAAAAGATAAAATTACTCATAACTGATACATTCTCGCTGTAATGATTAAAAAAAAATCTTTATGTAATCATAGTGCTAGTGTAAAGCAAAATATTCACAATGAAAAATATAGTATATTCCACTTCTAGAATTGAAAAATTTCATTTTCTTAAGCTATCATCTCCTTAAAAAGTTTTAAAATAAATGAACTATATCTTGTAAATTTAATATGTAATCCATAGTTACTACAATAATTAACGGTTGAATTTTAATCTTTATACAGTACAATGTAAGCGCTTGAAAAATTGCAGAGGGTACATGACTTTCCATAAAACCTGACATACACTTAATTTACACTTTAATTTTATATGTCTTGGTATAATTTTTTTTTTATAGCATGGCGAAGCGAATGAAAGCTCTTGTAAGTACTTGTTCCTAATAAAATAATACTTCACAGAAATATTTTTAATGCATTGAAATAAAGAATTATTGTAAAATAAGAAATCTTTTATGTGTTCACTTATATTGAGGTCGACTGTAGTAGTAATAAAAATACACGAATAAATAAATTTATTCATAATTCGATGACTGTTGAGAACAATGGAGGATTCAATTATCAATGCAAAAAGTGCTAGTAATATTGTCATGAGCGTGGGTAAGACTTTCGTGCATTGATCATTGATGATTTTTCATCGGATCGCATGGAAATACGAGATACGTGGAAGCAATCGTGGTGAAAGCGAAAATGCGCGAAATGGGCCACACAAATCATGTCATAATCATTAAAACAAAAAACAAAACAACAAAAAACAAAAAAAAAACAAAAAAAGCGTCCACGGTAACAGCCAATCTTTTTTTAAAGCCCCCGCGCGTATTCTCTTGCATTTGAATCTCATGTTGGAAAATTTATTCATCCTGGCTTGGGCAGTAGTAGAATTTAGTGCACCACCGTTCGAATAGCGTAATTACGAAGCTAGAACATTGTTAGGACGCATGCGCCTGCGCCAATCATACCTGTGCGGCCGCCCTCGCGCTTGTTCATACAACAAGCGCTTTCCGACGACGAACGGTAAAAGAAAAAAGGAGACTGGCGTGAAAAAGAGGCGCCAATTTCCATATTCATTTGCGGTATGAGTGCTGCGATGCCGTGGAGGCATTTACATATTCAAGCGAACGAAGTGGAGGATTACCGCGGCGAAGTCACGTGCTAAAATCAGCAGGCTTTGCAAAATAATAAGGCTCCTCTATACGACTGTTGGAGGAAATAGCAAGAGATCGCACGAGGGCCGAAGTCGGGAACAAACTTACTTACTCGCTCTCTCTTTCTCTCTCTCTCTCTTTCTCACTCACTAACTATCTCTCTTACTCTCATGCTAACTTACTTTTCGCTCCTTCTTATTCGACCTCCTCTCGAGGCGCAACGCCGAGTAGTTACTCTCCTCCTCCTCTGGATGATTGCCAATGAATGCTTAAGCGGCTCCGAAGTAGGCGACCTGTTGATGGTTTACGAGTAGTTGCGCACATGATGTATAAAGGGTCAGCGACGTACACAGCTCACACGTACCTACATTATGGCGTGTGTTGGTAGTCAAGAGAGATGAGCCAGGGAAGAGAGAGAGAGAGAGAGAGAGAGAGAGAACGAGAGAGAGACCATACGAAAGCCTACGTTTGCTTTATAGAAGGACGCCCAACTATATCGCAACGGCGATTGGATTTCGATTGTGTTCTCGTGTGTATCGAGTAGTGGCTCAGTTTGTAGCGACGCAGCGCCTTTTTGCCGATGCGGAGGGAAACTCATTATTTGGCTTTTTTGAGAAACGTATTACTGGAGATAATGTGCTATAAAAGCTTTTGGGGGATGCAGTTTGAAGAGAGTATATTTAATTTTTGTAAGAGCCTGCAATGCTTCCATTATAATCGAATGTATCGAGCTTACATGCATTTGTTTTAGTCTGAATTTTTGATAGAAGCGCTTGAATGTCGTGCAATAGCTATATCGTAGATTTCTTTCTATTTTCATCTCACTTCACATTATTCGACCATAAAATTATCCCATGCTGCATTTATTATTTCGTCGAATAGCTTCGCAACAATGAATTTACATTATAGATAAATTGATCGACGATATTCCAATGTCCTTGATATATAAACTATTATTAATGGTTAAATACATTTTTGTATTTTGTGGCTATTAGTAACGTTGCCAACCTTCGATTTAATTCACTTATTTTGAACATTTACTTCATTGTAAATGTGAAGCAATATTATTATTAATTACTTGCTATTATCGGGATATTATAATATAATAATTATCACCGGTATTTCTAATTAATGTATAAAATATGTGTAGTGTAATATAAATTATAGATTCCATAATTAATATATTATATTAAATACGGTATAATATTTTCAATTCTGCAATGATTATAGTCCATTATTATTAAATACAATTTTTGTCTAATGAAAATTGATTACTCAAAATATTTGTATACGATTTTATAAATGCATTTATACAAAATTTTATGAAATTTAACCAAATCACCATGCTCAATTATTCTTATAATACTTAAAATTATTAATACAGTTTATAAAGAATATTAATTAAATTTACTATATAATAATTTTAATGATATTTTTAAGAAAAATATTATTAAATATGATTTATCTATATCTAATGTAACTCTATAAAATTTAGAACGAAATGAATAATGCAAATGGTAATTTCATTGTCAGAATGGATTCCTTTCAACCTTCATTTTCGTAACGAGAAAAACTTATACGCGTATATATTAACTTTTTCTGACTTTTTGATCTTATTCACTGGCTTTTATTACAAAAAATACACAGACCACCGCATGTCGCATAAACTAAATTTTACAAGTAATTTCAAATACCTATGGAGATTTTGATTCCAGATTATACTATTACAAAAACGAACTGGAAATCGATTTTATTATACTACAATACTCACTATTGAGATAGAATTTCAAATGTATTTTCTTATTACACCTAAAAGGCTAATAACATTTTATCTCTCAAATTATAAGATTATTTAACTATCTCAAGACATAATTAAAATGCTCTTTAAGTGCAATTATTCTTTTAGGGCGATTTTATCGAGATATTTTCCTCGTTACATTGTGCGTGACTTAATCCTAGAGACTTCTGGGTTTGTATGAGCAACCACAATAAAAAAAAATATATATATATGCACATAGATATCAAATTGTAACATATGGAGCAGAAATTAACTCATGACCGACTGTTGCTCCATGGATGAAAGATTAATTTTCAATAGCATAGCTAAACGTTAAATAAATTCTTCGCATATACCATACACATACACATGTAGCATTTGATCTTAAAGAATCATATTTTCATCAAGAATAATTTCTTTCGGTAAAACAAAAATAAAGAAAAAAATGAAAACAAAAAAACAAAAAAACTTAAGAAAAACTATAAATATATGCATTTACTCATTAGCATACAAATTCGGTAAAATAGTTAATAAGTGCAAAATTTAGCTATGATAATTTTTTCACATAGTCAATCCCAGTATTCTTTCAATCAAAATATTCGTTGGCCAATTTCGTTCTTTCTTGCTCCACTTACGCTGTCGGTTTTGCGGGTATTGGCTTTGGCAATCTATACTTAAGTAACCAACTTTATCCAATGTCTATTACTTGATACGAGTAGACGATTACCCTGATTCGTTGGAATAATAAGCATTATTAATTGCTACATTACTCTCGTTGAGTTCAATGATTAAAGATCCTTTGATTATCGGCAACTGTTACAGATAAAATACGTATTTGATGATTCATGTTTTTATTCTATTATTGATACGAATTGAAACTATTAATTGTAATTAAGAAATGTTATCGGATACACTACACAGTCTTCGATTGATTTTTAAAGTTTACTTTTTTCTCTACAGTGTGTAATTCATTATTAACTAACGGCAAGATACAATATATTACAAGGATTTTTGCATTAATATCTCTTGATCAAGTTTTTCTTAATTTATTTAATTTGGATAAAATATTGTATTTAATTATTAATTTCATTATTTTTGCACATAATTTTTGATGAGTATTGATATATGAACTATATTATAATTAGACTTTAGCAACAACTAATAAACCATGAATGGTCGGAATAATATTTTATTAATTATATTAAAGCTTTTTATATATAAAATATTACCATCAGTGTCGAATTTTAAATTTCATGAGTAAATTTAATATTTTTATTAATATTCCAAACAAAATATTAAGTAAATTTTCATACATAAATGAGTACAGAAATTTAAAGAAGTTTGTTTATATTTTGAATTGTAAAAAGAAATAAAATTTGTAAATTACCAGCTTTTCTAATATCCATGAACAATACATGCATACTGATATATACAAATACTATTTAGTATTCTAATAATTAATAATATATTTAAATTGTCATTTTTAGCGAATAACGTTCTATCTTATTGTATATAATAGATATTTGGAAACAATTGTACATCGAATTTTAATATAAATTCTGATTAAATGGAATACTGTATTTATTCTCAGAAGACCTTGTTATTTGTCATTATAATATATTATTTAATAGAACAGTAAGTTGATATAGATAATAAATGAATTTCGTTAGAAGAATTTCATGGTAATGAAATTCATAAAAAATTACTAATAAAATCATTAAATCTTGATAATATAGAACGAATATTTATCTATCTTCATTAAAACTTATTTAACAGGCTTATTTATTAATTTCTTTAAAAAAAAAAAAAAATTTCTTAAATTATTTTAATCAATAAAACGAGGATCTAATTACTTAGTAAAAAGAAGACTGTAGCTAACTGTTAAAAGTTGTATGCGACTAAAATTAACTACAAGAAATTAAACTTTATTCGGAGATTCATTCATGTATTCTTATTAGGTTAAAATTAAATTAACTTACTTAAATACAAATAGTATTTTCTGTTTTTACTAAATTTCGTTAAATTTGCTTTTCATTCATGATTCATTTTATGGATAATATGTGAATATTATTAGGATTATGAAATTTAATATCTAGAGTGAAATGTTTTACTAAATCATTTTTATTTTTTCATAAATTTTAGATGTATTATTTTCAATTTTATATTAAGTTATTTCATGGGTGAAAGTAACTTTTCTATTTATTTCAAAATATGACGATAATTAACAAAATTTTTAACTTATCTAATAACTTATATACAACGATTAAATTTATTGAATTTTATTTTAGTATCGTTTGTATTTAAATGACTCATTACTATCAATAAATATGACCTTTTTTGCGCTATTTATCATTTGTTGTTATTAATGAAAGCATTTTTATATGAACTTTTTGAGCAGAGGAAATGTTCCATGTTTCTTTGAACATTTACTGGCTTTCCCATTAAAATGACGTCTAAACAACCTTTAGAATTTTTTATCCGATAGATTAAATCTGACATTTATTGGTTAATATTAAAAAGAAAATATGACAATGTTAAAACAACATTGAATGTTATATACAAGAAATCAATATCTAATTTAAATGATGTACATAAATATTTTAATTTATAATGTTAGTGAGATTACTCCTTTATATTCTAGAATACACTAAGAATTTATCACAAATTTATTAATTTTCATGTAATTTGTACATTTATTCTCATTTATGGGTTTACAATTAGAAGTAAATTTAATAATATACTTTAGTATGGCTAAGAATAGTATGGAAATCTTGTAAAAAGTTTAATTAAGTTTTTATTTCCTTCTGATAAGTATCGAGAGACTTATAATTATATGATTATTGATTTTATTAATGTTGATTCAAAAACATGTACATTCTCCTTATCGTCGTCAGTATATCAAACATTATCTAAAGAACTTGCATACTAAAGAAGAAACAATTTTTATTTATGTTATTAAATATCATTGAAAGTTGTGAAGTATATATATATATATATATATATATAATGTAACTAAATAATGTTTTCTTAAGACTACATACAATGCACTTATTAATCTTTTATCAAAGTATGTAGTTTTTCTGTTATGTTTTTTATGCAATACGTTAAAAGAAAAATGTAAATAGTTTCATTGTATCTCATAAAATTGTAAAAACAAAACGCATAAGTTTCTTATATCAAAAGTCACTAGTCGACTTAATTTAAAGCATTATACATATATACACTAACCATACATTGTCCTCTGAGGATTAGTTATTGGACTACATAGATTAAGATAAGAGTGAAAAAGTATATTTTTATCTTTCTAGTTTTTTTTTTGTTTTTCTCTTTTTGTATATTCTATTTTACTTGAGAATATATTATATTTTTCATATAAAATAAAAATTTGAAACATTATTTCAAGTTGTTATAAGAATCTTTATGGCTTCCAGTTAAAAGTTATAACCATACTGTGAGTTGAAAAGTAAGAAAAATTAATGTCTTTGAAGTATTTGAAGGTTAAAATGTCGCTATTTTAGAATTACAGAATAATTACAAATTTTTTTATTACAATACATATAATTTTAATATATTTATTTATTTTCAATAATTAATAGTATTGTAATTTGTAGCAAATTTTTCATATTTAATAGTTAAAGTTTTGAATATTTATTTCCACATTGAATGATAAAATTTATAACCCATAGTAGGGATTCTCGCTATTGAAGAATATATAAAAGTACATTGCATCGTAAAATTTGCACAATTTGATTTATATTAGATATGCATTTGTACTATTAAATATAAATTTGTAGTATGTGAATAAAGTCGAATAATGAGAATAGGAAATCTGTTTGTAATTTTTCTTATTTTTTATAATTAATGTCATTGATAAAGAATAATTTGATATTATGATACTATAAATTGAGCTTGTGTCGCACTTTAATTTCCTAGTTTTACACATAAAATGGAGTATGTACTATCGTGCTGTTTTATAAATCATTTGCTAATTTATATTATTATGAATACCTTCGCTTGTGCTGTACAAAATGTTATTTTATCCCGTAAAAAACTTTAATACATTATTATACCAAGTTTTTAAAAGCATAAATTATATATACAGTTTACTTGTTTGGGAATCCTTATAATGGATAAAATTATGGAAACTATATTAAATAAAAAACAGTACTTGAGAAACACTCTCGAACGCAATTTGTCCGTAGAAAATAACGATCGTCTCATCGAAAAATACCATCAGATCTCGTTATACTTGGCATTTCCTTTCGAGTGAGTCGTAAGAATAACATAAATCGTTCTGCGAGTATGACAAAACCACTCAGATGCCAAGTTGCGATAACGACTGTCAAGAACGAGTATCGATGGCGTTTATTTGGCTTTGAATTTGAAAATCTGGCACTAGCGATACACTGCATTAACTGCATTAAAATCGGCATTTTCAGACGCTCGCCTTAATACATTTAGCCGTAGACTTTCTGAGATTTACTCATTCATCTCTGTAAATTCCTTTACTTATTTATGCATTTAATTAAAGTTGTAAAAAGTGTGAAGAAATCGTCCCTCTCTGTCTCTGCAATTAACTCTTTTTAGATTAGAATTCATAATTCACTATCCAAATAATTGCCGAATAAAATTGAGATATTGCATTGTACGACACGCTTCTATATTGTGATTCTACAAGGAGTTCAAAATTGATTTGTTCATTCATATTTTTTTCAAACTCTTTTTTTGTATCACGAGGATTACGATAATTTTTATGCTCATTTCTATGAGGTATGCTATTCAGCAAGGTGTGTCAATCAATAGCATAACCGTATGACCTTATTAGCATTTCACTTAGTCTTATATCATTAAATATTTTGTGTCGGTGTATCTGTTATATGGCAAATGAAGAATTTACGAGCTCCTTACCATTTAGCTATCTTTACACAAATCTTATTACTCTTAAAGCACGTCATAATCTCCGCGGGCCAGAGCTTATACATGTATTATATATTACTATACACTAAGTATAATATAAGAGGAGGTCAACATGTTCACGTTGTATTTCCTTCTCATTTTATTAAATTCAATGAATAAATGGTCTACGGTTTATAGTTTTCAAGATAAAATTACCAATCAAAAGTAATTTTAATTATTAAAAATTGAATTTAATATATAGTATATCATCACGAGGGTATTATACATAAAGAGATATGTATACATAAAATTAGTCTATTGTATTATTTTATTATTACAACTTCATTTACACATGATTGGGTTCATGAAAACAATAAAAATAGAAAATAAGTATAAAATGAAGAAAGTAATATAGAACGACAAGTAAATTGAAAGCAGATCTAACGTAGTTCGTTCAATCTATGATAATGCTATCTGGATGAGTAATGAAAAATTCTTTTTCATTATAAAATAAGTTTTGTCATGTAAGTAGATTGGCGAAAATTGAGATACCGAGTCTATTTTAAATCCAGTATATTATATATTAATTGGAGAAATTTTAACGAGACTATGCAATAAAAGAGCAGTGAAAGAGAAGGAAAGTTTATAAATTTCAGAATTGATATGTCAAAATTGTTCTACGATTATTCATAATACTAACGTTTAATTAATATTATTTATTAATTTTTAAAAAAAATTTATTATCTTTTCACATAAATATATATATATATAATTATTACACAATTACAAATAGGAATTAAGGCATTTTTATTTAACACTAAAGTTATCGCGATTTTGTTTAGATATCTTATCTGGAAATATTTGATGATGGTAATTTTAACAAATTTGACATATACGACATATAGTACATGCTTTTTATGAAGAGAAACAGCAGTGATATAAGGAGACTTTAGTTCAAATATGTTTCCATTTGGTAAAACCAATGTATATCATTAATATCACCGTTTTTTCCTATTTTTCTTGACTACACGATCTCTTATTTATTCTTAAAATTCTTCGGTTAAAACGATAGTCTATTAAATGTACACACATTCATATTAAATTATGGAGTTGAAATGGAATTTCAAGAGGTTAAAATTTCTGTTCATCTCCTGTTGTGCGATCAGCTTTGATGATTTGCATACGATACGCGATATGCATTAACGCGCGAATCGACTTGAGAACAATGCTTCGAACAATAATAGCGCGACTATCATCGTCATTATTTAAAGAGGAATACTATTCTCGGATCCTTGGGAGTGTGGAAGGGTTGGCAAAGATAGGGAGGAGTGTCTGGCTGTAGTCGTGAAAGCGTTTATCGTGCGATAAACGCGTGGAAAAAGCTTGGCGCCTCGCTCGACACTCGCACTTTTCAGAAAAGTTTATCCGGAAAAGCTTTAGCCACCTCGTTTATCCGGCGTGCATGGAGAATGCGTTATAAATTGTTCCATATGCAGTGCATTAGAGTATAACAGCGGCCGGCCGATGCACCGGCGGATGCCGCCCCCCTGCTGCTGTATTTATTGCGATAGGTTGCGTACAGAATGCAACGGCACCGCCGTTGCCGCCACCGCCACCACCGCTGCCGCCGCCGCCGCCGCCGCCGCCGCCGCCGCCGCCGCCAAATTTATCGTCGCCGATGCTGCGTTCGTGTAAAAACCGGAATGAGAGTGTGGATGGCGAGCTTTTTCGAGTGGGTTTTTCGCACTCGGTAAATCCCAGCACAAAATTTTCATCGATCCTCTTCTTGTTCTTGTCATTGTCGCTGTTGTTATCATTGTCGTTGTCCTTGTTGCTGTTGTCGAGTCCCGCCTATGCATGCCTTTCACTTTTTTTCTATGCGACTTGTAAGTTTTTTTTTCCAACGGTCGATCCACAGTTTTATTTTGGCTTTTTTGCTTTTTCGCTTTTTTTTATTTTTTATTTTTTGTTCATTTATTTTGAACGAAGAGTTGAGGAAGTTTTGAGTTTCTATAGCCAAGGGAGAATCCTTGCGGTGAAAAGGCTAATCTACTCTTGTGAACTATTTCTTGAAAATTGAGAGATCGCTTATTTAAAATTGATTGGTACATTGCGTATGCTTTTGGCCAAATCAAAAATTTTAACGTAAAATTTTTGTAAGGCTACAAAGAAAGTTTATGTATGTTTCGTATGGGCACAGGTATTGTTAAACAAGTGACATCATTCAAGTTTGTTCCGATTAGTTCAATGTAGAATACAAGATAGCATGACAATTACAGAAAATGCAGTTTGAAAAGTAAATGTCATTTCATTATTTTTTATAGGCTACAGTCGATCAGTGCAAAAAAAATTCAGCAATTACAGCAAAGAAATTAATTTATAAAATAATAACTTGTAAGCTTAATAAAAATTTTAATAGAAATTTGTAATATTGTGTATGTAGCTAATACGTATGTATGTATGTATTTTTTTTATTTTTTTTTATTTTTTTTATCGAACGTTAGAGTTTGCAAAAAAATTTATTAAAAAATCTCTATGTAGTATTATATAGTTATATTGGGTTACGGTCTACCCTCGGTTTTCATACTTTACGCCAGCACAATGCCGCGCGCCTTATTATTTCGAGAGAAACTTCTTCTTAGAAATAATTAAAAATTGTTGAACGGTGTACGTTATGCAAAATAATATACGACTCGAATGAAGAATAAAACAAAATAAAACGATTAATTTTAATATTTAATCGGAGTGAACGTATTGGGTGCAATAAAGTAGAAATTATAGGATGGCTCGTATAAAATAAATAAGCTAGCAATTTGATAAAGGTAGTGGTGCAGGTGATAAATAAGCTGGGCAAAAAGCGAAAATCTTATGGATTTTCACCGGCGAAATCATGCTCGAACAGAGGTGAGCATTCGGAAAGACCTCAAAGCAATAGGTTAAATTTTAAAACTAAACCTCAAACGATATCCTCGTTGGGCTTAAAATAAAAAGCGACTGGAGACAGGAGAAGCGCTAATAACGAACGGAGACTAATTCGTCGGCGTATGCTCGATAAAAGAGCCGCGGCCAATATAGATCGAAGTTTTTAGCTGGACAACAAGTCGAGAGGGTGGCGCGTGAGAGCCTGTCAATGTCCGCGGTGGGGGACGAATCGGGAATGCGCCTATCGCTCGACGTCGGTAATTAATGAGTGCGGCCGAGCAAAACTCCATAGATAATAACTGCCGGAGAAGTGTCGTGTAGATATGACGTAGCTAGGTAATGCGTCCGATAAGTTGGGCTTGGTTAACCGCTCGGCATCTACGTAGTGGGTTGGTTTGGCGCGCCGCACAACACCGGTCAATAAAAATAATTAAAGAAATAATTTCTGGCAGCAGTCATTCTTCGTTGGAGTTTAATATTATTTTCTATTAATCAATCAAATTTGTTCGTTTCTTGAAAGTTGGCGGTAACTATACAATAACTGTATTGCACTCTTTGTTTTACCTTAATAGTCAAAGAAAGGACGTTCACTTAGTTTCATAAAGTTTTAGAAAGTTTATTTCGAGTTATTTGCGATTTCCTTCTCCAAAAGTATTGCCAGCGAGTGCTCAAGTAATTCTCACATTAAGTGAATTAGCAAATTATCGTTATTAAACTTAAGTTTTGCAAACTTTCTATACTTGCACCGCTTTATATCTATGCATATTTCGCATGCTATATAATATTTCATAGTACCTGGGTATATATATGAAGTTCGACGTACGTAGATGGAAACGCCGATAAATTTAACGAAAGTAAATAAGTCGATGTTATAAAGTGTTAACGTTCTGGCATTCCCATGTATTTTCATATTATTTTACAAATAAAATGCAAACTACTATGGCGTTGGGATATCTGTAGCAAGGCCTACCTCCACCGGCTTCCTCCATTGCTACAAAATTGCGTGTATTTAATAATAATAATAATAATAATAATGATAATAATAACAACAACAATAATAATAACCATGCATTGACCCTTTTTTTCTCTCTTATCACAGTAAATTTTTAGTGAGTTTGGGAGACCGAATCACTTATTCTATCCATAAATTACAATGCCTTCACGCGAATCCTTTCGTAAATATGATTAAAGTTAAGTTTATCTTTTAATGACACATATATTAGCTTTCTTGCCTCTGTTATAAAAATATGGATTGCGAAGGAACGATTCGTGCTGGATACGTGAGAATACCGGATAGAGCTCAATGTAAATTGCGTGAAGAAAGCGTTGACATCATAATCAAAAAACGTTTCTGAAAGTTCTGCCGCCCCGTTTCACTTAAATGAAATTTAAAATGGTCTTATTATCCATTCTCGGGCAACTAAAGTATCGTCAAGATCCGGACAAGATTGGAGAGGAAAGGGCTCGTATGAGAATTGAAAGATGCTCGAGTAGAGTAATAGAAAGGGGCCCGCGTCGCCCAATAATGGAAGGAGCGAATTACTTGCAATAGACGCTGACCTGGGGGACGGGGGCGAGGGAGGGAAAAAGGGGTCGACTTAAAATTCAGTCCGAGCGCGACTGCAGAAAATATCATCGCGCCTACCTCGCAATCCCCCATAACTGCTCCGTTAAAAAGAGCTCTCGCTCACGTCTGCAGGCATGAAGTGCATTTTCGGCGCGCACTAAGTGGCCGCTCAACGACTGCAACGAGTGCACACACACTGCATTCGAGTGGCTTTTGAGAGTGCACCTTCT
>NW_011948425.1:7633263-7638096 GCF_000503995.2 Ceratosolen solmsi marchali | reverse complement strand
TAATGCTCGATGGACCGAGACAATGGTACCAAGTGCGCTCGTCGCACTCCCCTTTTTTCGTCGACTCCGAGAGGGAAGGAGAAGTAGTGGACGGAGCACAGCGGGGCACCCCTCGATGCGCTCCTCCCAATCGATTTTTCCATCTGACTATTATTGCAACATCGACGGCCTCGTCTCACGTTCCTTCCTTCCTTCCTTCCTTCCTTCCTTCCTTCCTTCCTTCCTTCCTTCCCTCCTTCCTCTTTCATTCGCTCGTTTCACGCTCGCGGTCTTTCTCCTTGAGTCGCGTACGTTTGTCGTGCGCGTACTTAAACGCAAAAACCATCGACGCAAATTCTCAGCTCGGCACTACGACCTAGCGAAGAGTATGGTTTTGCACTGTCTATGGTCTCGAGAACAAAATTGTCGCGGTTAAGTGTGCATATAATGCAACGACAATTGTCCTACGCGGGACAACAGCACATTATTACGAGACGTTATATTTGTCCCCTGATAATGCACTGCGCAATTTTATAGACGATATATAAGACGAGCTTATTGTTCTTAACAATAACACGAGCAATATTTGTATTTACAATAGTTTGTAATATCGCTAGATAATTAAAGTACATCCAATACTGTGGAATAATTTAATTTCTTTTATTATATATATTTTTATAATTATAATAATATTATATAATTTTTTTTGCAGTACAAAAGTCACGAAGACCGTATTTAAAATGTATATCATAGCTTTTCAAAAGGAATTTACATTCTATGTCTAAATTCTTAATCGAAATACACGCATTAAATTACATCTGCAAATTATGCTCAAGTATTGATAATTAATGTAATCGAAATAATCAGCATGATAATTGCATTATAATTAAAAGAGTTTAATTAATGTATAAATTTTAAATGTTGACACGAAATAGGAATTGTATGATGGAGAATGGCTAATTGAAAATACGATCAGACTCAAAGGACGATAGTTAGTCTTACTTTTTTCGTTTCCAATTCCTTAATTCGTTTCCAATCGTAATCAACATACATCGGATCATATAACTCTGAACAAGTTACACGCTTTATGAGGACAATGTAGCCTGCCTAGCTTATAAAGAAGGAATTAAAGGAGTCCGAGCCGCCATCCGTACCGCATTAGCACGAGATCTCGCATGCTTTTGGTTTGCTCTCGCACGTAGTGTCAGTATGTTACGTGGCACTAGCGAGTGTACAATTGAAAGAAAAAGGCAATAAGGCCACTTTCACTCCCTCCTCCCTCTCTCTCTCGCTCTCTATGTCTCTCTCTCTCTTTCTCTCTTTTGTTTTTTGTCTGTCTCTCTTTTCAATAGCTTGCGATCCCAAACTTATCTTTCTCTTAGTCGGTACAAGTCCAACTTCCTTGTTACGTTTATTTTATCTCTCTCCGTCACTCTTTTATTCCCAAGTCAAAATGGGTGCTCTTCGTTACGGAGATTACATCGACCACGCAGTGCTGACGGAACCGGAAAAATGATTACAGTGGAGCTACTTTTGTCTGTACAAGTGAGAGACAGAGAGAGAGAGAGAGAGAGAAGGAGAGAAAAGGAGAAGCAAGCACGTGTGTATATATTCGCTTAAAAAGAAGAGATCCTTGAACTCCGTAGAAGGAAAATACTCGGGATTTTTCTTGACTTTACTTCTATAAAGATCATTAGTTTCTTTTTTCCTTCGTCTTTTTATCTTTCCTTTTTTTTTTTTTTTTTTTTTTTTTATACTGGAGCGACACGATAATTATTTTAGTCGAGTAATTACATGCATTCATGTAAAATAGGAAGCTATACAATTTGCAATAAATATATGTCAACTATTTCCTTTCTCGTACAAAATTAGTATGGAATACTAAAGTGCTTTACTTGATCTTAGACGAAATTTTAGTTTTTCTCTACATAATTTCAGTTGTATACTGATCTGAATAGCTTAGAGTTATAATCTGATACTATTGAAAGATGAATTTTCATAAACTGTTAAAGCGTAAAATTTCACTCATAATGTATTATGATTGAAAAAAATCATTAAATGAAGATATAATCGAATTTTTTCTAATTCACTACTTTCTATTTTAAAAAATTAAGTATAATTTTATATTACAAAAAAATTTCTCTAATTAAACCATAAATAAATAATTAAAAACTAATTATTCTAGAGTCTCTGTGAATTTAAATATTAATGAAAGTTAAAACAAAGCCACATTAAATAAAATTTTTCAGAGCAGAAATATTTGTAGAAATACTCTAGAAATTCTCTACATTCTATTATAGAAATCTGAAATTTAAGTGATAATTTACCTTTTTATAAGTAAACTTTATATTGTCAACCG
The DNA here is from genome assembly GCF_000503995.2 of Ceratosolen solmsi marchali. Taxonomy (NCBI): domain Eukaryota; kingdom Metazoa; phylum Arthropoda; class Insecta; order Hymenoptera; family Agaonidae; genus Ceratosolen; species Ceratosolen solmsi. The sequence goes on along the minus strand of NW_011948425.1, from coordinate 7,635,758 downwards.
TATTAGTTAAATTAAATTTTCTTGAATAATATTGTCAAATTTCTTGCATTCTTTTTTAAATTTTTAAATACAAATTTGTACTATTAGTATAATGAAACTTTGATAATCCGCAATATCTTGATAAAGTTTAAAATGTATCATTTTTTAGAGTGAAAAAACAACATAAGCGGGTTTAGATTGAATTCTTAATTTAAAAATATAAATTCTAGGCCATGTTGGTGCTTTAGTTACAGATGACATGAGATCTTTTATATTGCAAAACTGAATCGTTGACGCTGGAAGGGAAAGGAATAGGAAAAAGAAAAATGTTGAAAAATTGATGTGATCGAAAGTAAAGAGGAGATAAGAAGTTTTCGTAATTCAAATGATTTCTCAAAGAGTTTCGATCGCATAGATTGTCAAGGCTAAAAGCTAAAATCAAGTGATCAACCACTCAGGCAGAGTGATATTGCTGTCGAAATCCCGAACTCATCGAAGTTTCCCATCGACATGTTTATAATCCACTAATCGCTCTCGCTTACCTTTCCGCGTTACAATTTAAAACTTTCCATGGCACTATTATCCCCTAGAGCACTGTGTCCGCTTCTGCTGCTTCTCCGCAATACCTTAAAACCATTTACCCTTTAAACGGTCTTTGGTGCTCTTTGCCCCTCATCCTCATTTTGCGCCTCATAGATCGTCGAATTTCAAGGAGTTTTAGCGTTCTCAACTTTGTAATCGCTTTATAAATTATGCTACCAGTAGCTTGAGTAGGGCAACTCTTGGAAATTGAGTCGCAGTTCGACGATGTTGGTGTAACCGGGAATTTTAACTCCTTAGTCGAGCCTAAAATGGAATTTATATAGTAGAAATTATCGTTCGATGAATATTTGAAAAATTAATGAAGCCGACACTTTTGGCGAATTTTTTTTATTTAAAACACATTTCTCAAACGTTATCCGGCTACTTTAACATTTTAATAATTACGTTTCGTAGTCCTTTCATTTACCGTACATATCCCGTTATATAATTACAAGCTACGCGTACAAATGGAACAGCGAGGGGCAGTGAAGCTGGAATTATGCAACATTCAATTCATTGTATGTAAACACAAATCCTATCCCATTCGCAACGGCTATCGATAAATCGTATGAACTTTTTCTTCGAAGATCTATTGCAGTCACTCCCCTTCTACTCACTTATTCGCCGGCTCAAGAGACACGTGCGTGGACATGCGAAATCCATAAGAACGACGAAAAGGTTCTCAAAGTCCGACGCGGAACTTATAATCAGTTTAGTTGTATTTGGGAGCGATACGAAAATTGCATTCGTAATTCATCGCTTAAGAACAATTCTTCGCAAAGACATACAGAAATTACAGATATATTATGAGTGGATAGTTGGAACAAAATAAATTAATGTAAGAGTATGTAATAGGAAAATAATTTTGAAATATTTGATATAAATGATCAGTGATGGAATCGCTATGTGAATTCATGTGCAGACTTTTGAGAAAAATGGGATACTTTTAGCTGATTAGCTTATCGAGAAGGATAATCCACTAATCCCAGGTTCTCTTTCCCAAAAAAAATTGAAAAAAATAATCATCTCAGTTGACGGCACCGCAGTCATAGAATAATTTCAGACATAATTTTTAAATAATCGGTTTTTTCTACAAATAACCCTACTCATCCTTTCTTTTCTATTTGCTTTTGGTTATTGTTTTTCTCTATTTTTTCACAATTCAACATTCATAACAAGTTTCAAATGCAACATTAATTATTTTTATTTTGTGTAAAATCTAATAATTGTGATAAAACATAGTATACAATGCCAAAAAATATTTACGAAAGCACAGACCAAAAACATTTTTCTTTTATGATGCACAAAATTTCATTAATAGTCATTACAATTATAAATATTATAAATATCAATGCTAACATATGTTGGCTTAGTGGCACGTGCCATCATTTCATCTTCAATGTTTATTAGCATAGTGTGCTCATTTGATCAAATATGTTTTATTAATTCGGTAAATCCGTGAGTTTATCTGTTTGTATATTAGAATAAAAATTTCTTTAATCACAAGTGGACACCATAGGAACTTGGACTAATTATTTTATTATGGCAACCGCTCATAAAATAGAAACGAAGCATTATATCGTCACATAGTTTACAACGATTCAAGTTAACAGTGAGTATCTTGTGTAGATAGATATGTAGCGAGCGTCTAGGCAAGTTCGCCGAATGAATTATTTCATTTCACAGAACACAGAAGAGACCCGAGGTAGAATTGGAGGCACGGAGAAGTTCGCGGCGTAGGGAACCTGCGTCAACGCCACGACCACATGAATGAAACGGGAGAGAGCGTTTCCAATGTACAATGTTTCTTGTGTCCAGAGGGACGGTATTGAAAATGGAAAAGGAGGATGGGACAGCGAGGAGGTCGGAGATAGTCTGACGTCAACTCGATCCCGAAATTGTTTCACGTCTTCGGAACGAATGACGAGGGAAAG
>NW_011948425.1:7603455-7633206 GCF_000503995.2 Ceratosolen solmsi marchali | reverse complement strand
AAAAATCTGTCCAATTTTTTACTAGTCTACCACTAAAGTACTCGAGTCAAGCCTCATTCTCCTGTGCTACACTAGTCACGTTCACCTTAAAGGCCTACGTATCATAGCTGTTGGGGATGACTAGAAAGTTCAAGCCTTTAAATGTCAGCTAGCAAGACTTCCCGCATGCTAGTATACCGAAAGAAATTAAAATTTCTAATCGTTATGACTTTTAAATTATTTGTACGTGATTCTAATCTAAAGTTTAATAATACAGGTATTTTTATATTAAATGCAACTTACGCGAAGATAGCGAATTATTAAAAAAAAATTTAATCTCTCGGTTGAAAAGAAGAAGATGAAGAAGAAGAAAAAGAAGAAGAAGAAGAAGAAGAAGAAAATAGAAAAGAAAAGGAAAAAAGTATCTTATAAATTAACTCTAGTTTAAGAATAAGCTTAATTATACACACCAGACATACTGCTTATATAACGTTTACTGTTTGCTTCTTAATTGCTTCTACTTTTTTTTCTCTAATACTCCTACCAGTACCTAGAGAGTTAAAAACGCGTTTTCGATGAAAGTCTTACTAAAGAAATCAAAGTACTAGAATTTTTCGTCTCAATTATTTCTTTTATTAAATTGTAATTTTATCTCTCCAGTGTAATTATATAATTATTATGTAAGTATTCTGTCTCGATTTTCACGATAGAACAGATTACACGAATTCATTTTAGCGATTTATATGTCCGTTACGGTTATACGTGACAGTTATATTCATCATTTTGATGTATTGTATTTTTTTTAAACCACCAACATAGTTCTTTAAATTTTACACATGTATTCACGTCTTTAATATAATTTATTTATATATGAAAGAATTATCCACTCATTTGTACATAAGTAGATTTCATGTTAATATATTAATATATAATCTATAAGATATCGCTTAAAAAAAACAATTAAATAAAAAAAAGTATTCTCCTTGAACAAAACAATGTAACGAGTGATTAAAAGTTTTAAAATATCATTTCACTACCTACGCCTTGCGAAATCCAAGAAAATTTGTCTTTTTACTTCTGCAAAACCTAAATTCCCCAAGTTCATCGAATAAATCATCACATTCCGATTCACCGGACTCAGCAAGAAAAGTTGACGTACAAGTGAAAATCCTATGTACTTACAACTTTCCTCGACAAACTGCCTGACTATTCTAAGATTTCAAAACTTTTATCATCTCGCTTTGTCATTAAGAATGAGAAAAAGTCCTTGAATTAGCCATTCATTATTTACAATAAAGTAATGAAACTCAAACACCCTCTAACAACAATCGTTTTCTAAGCATACATACAAAAAACTGACCCATCATCTGTTTTCGTACTTGAATTAAAGAGAGATGAAAAAAATCTTTATTTCCAAAGATGAGGAGTCATTGAACCTCATTTACCATGTAATCAGATAATGTTGATAAAGACGAAGGATCTATAAACAGAGAAGGTGCGAGAGAAAAGTATCGAAAATCTCTATTCGTTCAATACTTTATATAATAAGAATGAGCTAGAGAGAATAAGAAGGAGGCGGGGGAAATAAGCGGAAAGAGAAATTGAAAGTCCTTGTCATCCGTCCTCTAATTCTCACTGAACGTACGACTTCCGTTGCTATGAAAGTTTAAATATTTTATTACAATGATCTATGTTCGTCAAATGTTTCAGACTATTCGGAAGATTAATTTCAATTAGACACTTAGTTCATTAGAAGAGTGAATATTAGCCGACATTTTGCAAATTTTCGATAGTTGAGAAATTCGATATGGAACTATATAAATGTTACAGGTAAGCTGAATATAAAATCATAATTTTAGAGACAAAACTTTCAATTTCTAATTGGAAGCTTTTTATTTATGGAATCGATTATAGTATCGATTGTTTATTATTACAGATTAATCTTCAAATAAAACAGAAAACTCGTTTCCACATTGTCGGTTTTTATAACATTTAATTACAATTTTATGTAAGCTAAACTCAAATCAAAGCATAATCTTAATTATTTGTCCTTCACTCGCATGTGCTGTCAATCGATAAAATTTTAAAAGGAGGAAATAGAATGGAATTAAATATAGTCGAATCGAATTTTAAAACTGTTCTTAAAAGATATTTAAACAATATTAAATTATTAATTTCTTAAGACATTAATTTTGTTTCTTTGTTTAATATAAATATTAAAGAACATATATTCACACAAAATAAAGTATACGGACCAGAATTTTCAATGCACAGTTTATGCGAAAAGTAACACTGCCTGTGATTATATTGCAAATATAATTTAATTTTACTGAATGAAGTACATTTATAGTTGCTTTATATTACGTATATTAAAAAAAAAAACTTATGTCAATCTAGTTTCTTTAACAATAAAATTTTGCACATTGCAGTGTCATTATCTATTCAAAATACAAAAATTCCAAAAATTGCAAAAAAAAAAGAAAAAAGAAAAAATGAAAAAACTACTATCGTCCACGAAATTACCCTACGTCAATGGACATTTGGCTGCTTTCGTACTCGAGTATCACCTAATACTTTGAATCTATATACATGAGCGACGTGTGCGAATGTAAAAATCATAATGCATTTCATCGGCAGATATTATGGTAATAGGAACGACGACTGCCTCTAAAAACAATTCCAAATTAATCTCGTTGAGAGTCGTACAGCCAGCGTCAAATGTTTTATCGGTTAACTTTCGAAAATGCCCTCGAACGCGATTCTCGCGCGTTATATCGTCGGTCTGCAGTGCGCGCTTTCCCCAACTTTTACTACCTCAGCTCCCACCCTCGCCCTTGGAATTTATTCAGCGGGGCGCAACAGCAGTTGGCCGAGACCGTGTAGGGCCGGAGTCTATCGGCTGCCGAAGCACCTAGTCCTGCGAAGCTGTAAAGCCGCCCGTTTTCCAACTTTTTCATCGAGCCCCGGATAAAACGGCTGTGCTTTTGCACGCGATATCGTCTTTTATTGCGAGTGGGGTAAGAACGCAGGATATGGGATTCGATGCCTTTCGGAAAGTGCGTGCGAGGAAAGCTCCGAGGATGAGAGTTGGCTCAGAGCTACTCGTAAAACGATACTGTCGTCCTCCATGCCCGAATGAGGGGAAATAAAAGATCAAGAGCATCCCCAAAATTAAGCCAACTCTCTTACCTCTCGCCCCCGTCCGCCAGACTTCCACGCAGTGGACTCACTTTCAGCTTCCAAGGTATCTTCTTATGTAGCTCAGGAGATAGAACGCAATTATTTAAGCCATCTCTCACTTCTACCGAGTTGAACACTCTCGGAATAAAGAGACTTGCCGCTCAATCTTAATTTTCCAGAAGAGACAAGGAAGATGAATATGTGGTTTCGCTTATCTCCTAAGATTCTTGTCAACTTTTTATTGGAATGGCAATACCTAGAAGCGCTTAAGTATCCAGATTATAAATGCATAGTGGAAAAAATTATCAGCATGGATGAAAAATTAATTTTTACTAGAATGTACATGACCGAATTACCATTGATACACATAATTTACTATAATTTACGTATACACGCGCATCTTATTTAACATATTTAACATATCTAACATAACAAAATTTAGACAAATAAGTGAAATTTGTACGAAATACTATTATTATGATTTGAAAACATCCGTATTTTACGATGTTTCTATTGTGTCGGATAAAATTCTGTATTTATATTAAAGTTATATTGTATAAATATATAATAGATAACGACTAAGAGTCTGAAATATTCCATTGTATGTTTTTAATTAATACACGGATTCTTTCATTAATTTGACTTAATTGGCAAAGAGGAAAATCATGTAAATCAACATTATTCTCAGGAAAATAATCGCATAAATAATTATTACTCGAATAGTAAAGTGGACAAATTTAATATTAAAAATCAGACAGAATTGCAGAAGCTTGTTGATTAAGCATAGTAAAAAAATATTTAAATTAATATCAAACAAAATACCATTTACCTAATGTTCTAATAACCTAGGCAAATAGTGCTCTAGTATTAAATAAAGTTTATGAAATAAATTTCGAATGAAAAAGGTAAAGTACTTTGGTACAATTTTTCAAATTGATATGTTATTATTATCACTATTATTATTATTATTATTATTATTATAATTATTATTATTAATATGCAAAGATAATGCATTATAATATTTTACTTAGAATAAAGTTTGAATTAGAAATAAATATTCATTATTATGTTTGAAACTTAGCATATAAGTAAAATTGCGACACTTCAGCCAGCCGCAAGGCCAAAAGATAATTTCCACTATACCATTCGGCATCTCTGGATTATTTATGAGAAAATTTCCTTCGTTTATAACTACGACTTCGTAACTTTTCAGCGACGAAAGCTCGCATCTGCAGAAAAATCTGTCCCAAAAATCGCCTGAATTGCAAATTCGCCATATTAGCACTGTGCCTCAAGGGAATAAGTAGAAAAGAAGAGTTTCGTTGGACCACCGCGTACCAACTGCTCGGAACAGCAATAGCTGCAGCACCAACGGCAGCGGTGCCGCCGGCTACCCCTAGAATACTCTCGGAGAAGATAACTGTCATAGTGCAGATCACGAGCCAAATGTCGACTCCGTGGTCTACGGCTATAGATACAGACATAGAAATAGAGAGAAACTTGAGGTAACAGGTCGGACTTCCGGCAGTCCGTCACCAACTATCCCTCATATCTCCGGCCGCTGCACTCTCTCTCTCTCTCTCTCTCTAATACTTACTCATTACTCTTACTTGGCTATATTCTATGTAACACAGCACTTCCAACAGCCTCTGAATATGCATGTATTCGACCATAATATAAAATTAAATATATGTAGAGAAAGAGAGAGAGAGAGAGAGAGAGAGAGAGAGAGCATCTCGATACTCTCCAACAGACAAGCGGATACTATCTTTCTCCTTTTTATTTGAGCTTTCCACATCCTTCGTCGTCTTTAGTTCACTCAACTTCGTAGCGACCCACGTATATGCGCGGGTCTGCGTATTTAATCGTGCTGGAATTCAGTCGAGGGATGTCTGTAATACTGGAACCTGACTGGATTTTCTTATTGAAAATACTACTATGTATGGGCATTAATGTTTTCATAAATTTGACGAAAATCTTGGATTGTGATTATTCATTATGAAAAATGATGGAAGCTACTCAAAAGATGTTTCTTTGATTACATATATCTTGTTTAATTTCATAGTGAAATATATTAATAAATCATATTACTCTATACATATGTAATATATTAAAATAATTTTTGGATAAATTAATTTTATAAATTGATTATGATCTCGGCAACTATAGCAAAAATCATTCAATATTACATATTCAATTTATATTAATCTTATGGTTTTCAATAATTATAAGTGCTTTGAATGAAATTCATACATAAATATCTTTAACAAATATTGTATTATGCGCTGTAAAAGTGAAATAATGATTATTCGAAAAATTGTAGAACGAAAATTTATGTAGATAAATTATCAAACGATGATATTACAAAATTTATAAAAAATATTGTAACATGAAAATTTGAATTTAACATTACGCAATTTAATCAATATCTTTAAATATTTTACGTTATCACATAGGGAAATATATATTCCAAATAGTTTAGTTAATGTTAATGTTAATTTAATGTAGAATCCATTGAAAATGACAAATAAAAATAATGACAGGCATTAATGTTATTTCAATTTCAAAATAATATTAATGGTGTCTTATCACTTATAAACATTTAATTGAAGTAAACCACATTAAATTATTATTCATATAGCTGAAAGAAAATATTGACTTGGATATATATAAAAAAAGGAAAAAATAGAAATAAAAATAAAAACATTGTTGAAACGTAGTTAAATTTATCACATGTAACAAATGATTCAATAATATATTAATAATAATCTCACTTTATCCAAATTATATATATATATATATATAGATATATAGATATCCATAAAAATCATTAAATATATTGAAATTTCATTAAAGCTCTGTATCAGTAAAGTTTTACTGCTATAAAAATAATGAAAATATTTAGGTATAGCTTGCAAGGATTTTACTAGAGTTATGATTTTTTTCATTGATTAAGTTAAAAATAATAATACAAAATATTTTAATATGTTTTGGCATTTTCGAATTTATAATATTAAATGAGTTTGAAAATTATATTACAATCCAAAAACAAAATTAGTAAATAAAATAAAAATAAGGATGAACATATTGTAAAAATTTGTAACTGTATAAAGAAATTAATTTGATAAAGTATGAAATCTTTAATCCTATAATACTGGAATGATTTTACTTGAATCATGATACCATCAAAATTAAAAAAAAAGAAGAACAATTGGTATTACATACATTCTTTTAACGCTATATGCTGCTTTACAATACCCATTTAATATTCTATAGACATGACCAATTAGAAATGAAATATTTAATGTTGATAATGATAGCCAGGCATGTCATAAGATAATAAATTAATCTAATAATTTGATAAAATTGTGATATATACAATTACAGCAGTGACTTCTTTTATTGATATTATAAATTTTAATTTGTCCGATAAACGTTTGGTGGAATAATCCGACATTATTTTAAATTGCCATAATTGATATTATGAATGGGATGCTGTAGGTAACGTATAGGGTATACTTCTTGAGATGAGAAACTTGTTAGCCGGTGAAGATACTTGAAACGAAACAAAAGCGATGTCGCCGTAAGTGGCAGATACTGCAGAGAGTAATCGACCGATGAATTTTTTTTTGACGTTAAAGAAGCTAACGAAGCAACGACAAGTGGCGCGAGTGAAATCTATTGCCAAAATATTGAATTATTCAAGGGATCATTTTACAATTCAAGCAGTTAAATATATCGGTACATCGTCCACTTTCCTCGTATTCGTCTCACTTTATCGAGTTGGCGGTTAACGCGTTGCGCAGCAAAACTTCAGTAATGCTGGTGTAAGTGTGGTGGGATTGTTTAGGGGTGAGCGTCGTTCAAAATGCGCGCGAAGGGGAAATCCGTAGAGAGCGAGGTGCCGAGAGTGCCTTATGCGCGGCCAACTCTCTTCTTCCTTCTCTCTCTCTCTCTCTCTCTCTCTCTCTCTCTCTCTTTCTCTCGCGTTCTGTTTCTGTCTCTCACTATAGGTTTAACTTCCGGCGATCGTCGAAGCACCATTCATGCCTGTTCACTGCCAGACCTCCTAGATTTATGATTGTGTACATTCACAGAGGCGACTGATTCTAGTCTTTCTCTCCCCTCGATTTCTCTCTCTTTCTCTCAGTCTCACATTTTCTACTGTGTTGAAGGACGTTATTCATAATACACGTTTTGACATAAAGCGTATCGAGAGGGTGTGTCCATAATAGTAACAGAGAACGAGAGAGAGAGAGACAGCCAGACAGCCAGACAGAGAGTGAGTTTCTAATTACTCGGTGAATGTCAAACAGTACGCTTCCTGGTCACGGTTTCGTCATTTCCTCTTGAAGTAAAATGAGTTTTACGTCCTTCGTATAATATAGTAGTGGTATTACGTTAGACCATAAGCGGTTTATGCACCTCGTGATTTACGTCACCTTCACGTGATTGTTCTGGGATCTTGCTTTGATAGCTCTGCTTTTTCTTTTTTATTTTACTTTCTAGATTTACGTAGGTAGTCAAGCCGTTTATCGAAAGAAAAAAATAGCTAAGCAACACATGTGATTGGTACAAAATTTTTTATTTTAAATAGCTCGAGCATTCTTGTAAACTAGGTATTACTCAATTTCTATTCTCGCTGACTATCTGAATATGTAAAAATTTATGCGAAGAAATTTTATTTAACACTTATAGTCTTAATATTTTATTCTAATACTCAGCAGTTTAATTTTATATCTCCAAATAATGATATGTTAAACATTACTTTACCAAAGTACCTCGAAGCATATTTTTTTTACACACGCTTAAATGAAAGTTGATACAAAACGTTGTTAAGCATTCAATGCAAAGAATTTCAAACAAATTTCTTTCAAAGATTTAACAATTTTTTATATTATATTATGAGTTAAAAGATTTTTTGTTATTGGACTTTCAATTTCATAAATTAATTTTTAATTTTTAAATGCTGATTTCATATATTATCGAATATGCATGGTAACTATATTATTTTTAACAAACATTTTTAAAATTTTTTTTAACAAATTTAATTAATTATTAATATTTAATCTGTATGGTAAACAATGTTACACATTTCTTTCATACAATATAATTAAATTCCAAATTACTTTATTTTTGTGATTTTTCTTTTTTTTTTAAATTTATTTTAATACAATAATTATTGGGAAAATATATCTTGATAGTTTTATATTTGTATATTTAATTATAGGAAATATTAATGAATTATATGAAATAATAAAACTTTCACAAATTATGTGATTGGAAATTAATATGAGTTTAATGAAAATCATTGTATCGTAACATTATTAACAAAGAGTAATAAACCAATTATATAATATATCAACTTATTAAAGATGTTGATTACTTAAATTATAATACTAGTAGCGTTAACACATTAATATCTCGTGTTTCATCGATGATGCGCCATGTCTCTTCGTAAGTGAGCAAACACCTAATAAATAGTAATATTCCTCTTAAAGCTATCAATATCAATGATTAAGTGTACTTATTCAAATCGTCATTATCTTCATGATGCTATTCGTGTTGCCCTTGTTCGCTTTTGGCTCGATCATTCTTGAACTTAAACGTTCTTGAATATACATACACACAACCGACGAACTGTATCAAATTTCTTGTGTTCATGTTGATTTTGAGAGAAAGTTAATCCAAGCAAACTTCGACCACCTACTTGAAAATTCTTGTGAAGTACTACTTCCGAATCTTACCTCCTTTTACTTCCTTTCCTCATAATTAATTTTATAATGAAAATAGGAATATTGGATATTTGCGTTTATTGTTATGCAAATCAGTACTTGTTAATTAAATAAATTCAATATAAATAAAGTAATTATATCCAAAAGCAATTATTAATGACTTTTAATATGTTATACTGAATAGACACTAAAAATTTATAAATTCCAATCGAAAAAGAGCAAAAACAGTAGTATACATAAAAAATATACGCAATTTAAATTCATAAATAATATAGTATTATAGATAAGATGTGTTATAGACAAATAATAAATAATATCGTAAAAAAACTAATACATAAATAATGTTCAAAACGAAAACCAATAAAGACATTATTAAATTTATAATTAGAATATACAATTTTAAATAGGTAATATTTATTAAATGAACAATTTTTTTTAATTATTGATTAGACCTATTAAATAAAATATGAATAAAAGAAAGACTGCACGGATGGCTTTGAAATCCCTGACACTAGCTGAAATAATATTGAGAATGTGATATATTTGGAAAGACAAAAAATCAGGTATATTAGTAGAATTCATAAAATTAAAAGATGTATAATAAATTTTAATCCTTAAAATATTTATTACTATTTTATGAATAAATTTATTTATTTTTTTTTTAATACTAAAATTAATTGCGCCATCTAAAGTATATTAATTGGAGTAGAAAAAAATTTGTGCTAGGATATGTTTTTAGGATACTATTTTCTTTTATTTTTTAATAATTCCTTTTTGGGAGAAAAATTGGAATTTATAGACCTTTAACTTGACTGTAAAATATAGAAGTAAACTGATGGATGCATAAAATTTTATTTTTACGGTACAGGCCAAAAGGTATGAATGAAGGAAGAGTTGCGTGTTTTTTTAAAATTTATAAAGATATTCCAGCGTGATATCTATGCGAATTATATTAATTTTAAACTTTATAAGATTTTTCAGAATTCAATGATAATTCTATTATTTTCAAACTCAATGCTTTACCTTAATGAAATATTTATCAAAATATACATATTTTCTTATGCAGTTTATAATATACTATTGTACTTGTATATATTATAGACAATATTTCCATTATTGAATTTGCAAATTGATAATACAGAACTCATTTCACTCATGAAAATAAATTAGATTATTATTCATTAATACTTCTAATTGAGAGGAAAAATGATTTTTATACCATTGCTTATCAATGTATTTATTATTCAATACTAAATTAGAGAGAGCCTCTTATAAGAATTTAGCGATAAACAATAAAAAAAGAGGCATTTCAAATATTTGTGTAAAAAAAATTAGATTATTAAAATCTATATAAGAATTAAAATACGAATGAAAATTAATTGAATCATATAACAATTTATTCAAATTAATATTAGTAACAACAATTTCTATAATTCCTTTCATTATATATCATTCCATTAATATATCTACCATTGATTTAGTAATTATGTTTTAATACCCTACGTACTAAACACTGTAATTACGGAAGATGAACTATTCATAATCGTAATAAGTACCAGTCAGAAACAGAATCATCTGTTCACAATTATTCTGATATTTTGACTAAAAATATCTCTGAACTGTGCATATGCTTATATATCTCAAGTCTGTAAATTCGTATACTATAACAAATATTTTGTCATACACATAATTGTACTTAAAACCTAATGTATTATAAAAAATAGTATAAAAATGATAAAAATAAACTTTTAAAAATAATATAGAAATTGCTTAATTATAATTAACAAAAATATATTATCGCCCTTCAAATAATTTGATAGAATAGAACGATGAATTTCCAAAATTCTTTCAGTGTGCGTAACTTTTCTGAACTTAGTAGTAAAAATTCTATCCCCAACATTTATTAAATAACAATACTTACATCTACGTCTCACAAATGGTTAATTTACTGGGAAATTGTAGATATCGTTTCAAAATCTATTGTAGATGTGAACTTTTGTTAGAAAATTCATTATCGTTGACTTTTCTCAGCACGTAGGCAATGCTCTTATCGTGGATCACAAAGTGGAAATAGAAAAGGATTCTATACGTATTCTCTCTGTACGTACATAAAATGTGCACGTATACTTGGGGTGTAAAATTCGAATTCAGTCTTTATATGGAAGTGGAGAGCCACGATCTTATTTTGCCAGACTTTGTTTGATTCGATTTGCCGATTCGTTAGGCTGATTGGCTGATTTGAGGTTCGTTTTGCACAATGCCGACGTCGTTAGACAAATCGAAGATTTCATTAGAGACGAGCTGGAAGCGTCGTGCGTTCTATTAGCCATATGCAACAGTCTCCATTTTAAGACTGTTTTTGCTTTGCCGTTGATAATAGAATAAGACTAGAATAAGAATAATTGTAAATGCACGAATTCATGTATATTTCTTTTACACGATATATCAATGTTGAATGTTTTATTATATGATTGGTCATTTCAATCGGTCATTTAAGGTAGCGTAAATGTACGAATTTTCTTAAATGAAATATTATATAATTATTAATCGAGTGAGTAATAAATATTAATTTATTAGATAAAATACCACTAGGCTGAAAATCATATGAATGCAAAGCTCATTCTGTTATTAATAAATCTTTTTGAACAAATTAAATAAGGGTTAATTATAATTAGATATAGTATTCTATGGATATTAACTTAATCTACTTATGCAAATTCCTAGATAAAAGGCTACAGTCTGAAATCCGTATACCATTAATGCATTAATCAAAATATCGAACATACATGAGTAAAAGGTCGTTTGATATGAAACGCATTGTCATCGATCATCACCATCAAATTCACATCTAATTCGATAAGGGGCTCCAATGAAACGACCAGGAGGATTTACAATCACATTAAAAAGTTTTTACATTATAAATATCATTTTTACGACATTGTTGCGAAATTTTAACCGATTTGCATAATAATTAAGTTTTTCAAATACTTTCTGTTTAAATGAGACTTGTTTGAAGACCGTCTATAAAATAATAGTCCTATTCTGCTCCTAATTTTTATACACCTTAATTTCTTCCAAGTTTAATGGATATTAATATATGAATTAATTGTGTAAACCAATTGTTATAAAGTTGTATTAAAGTTGTATTTATTTATGGCCAGGCACGAGACTAAATACTTTAGAATATTAGATCCAGCTTCGTTAATATAATATATATTTACCTTTTAATTTATTAATATTCAACTCTTAATTCGACAAATAAATCAATTTATTATCCAAATGCTCTACATTTAAAATGTTTACTAGAGAAAACTTATATACAAATGGCAATCACTGACTGCCATCCACCGAGAGATAACTAACCACAAAAGAATAATCTCGAATGCTGTTAAGGGAGCATCGAGCAGCGAAAGTGTACACAGAGGAACAACGAACGAAAGGATAAAAGTTCTCGAGCCACGCCAATTCGCGTCGACCTCCGTGCATGAAACTTTAATTGAGAGATTAAGACGTTTGGAGAAAGACAAAACGACACGATCAGCAGCCGTCGTGTTCCGAATAAGCACATCCTCAAGCTGGTAATGATACCACTCACTACCAAAAGAAAACGATTTATCCAAGGGTCCGTAGAAAAAAGATTAACTCGTTAAAAAGATAGACATCGATGGAAGATAAATATTATTTTTCAATAGTAGGAGCATCGTACTGGCCATTGCATCAACTAAATAACAGACCGATCATATAAAGTTATGTTGACATTTAAGTCGCAAAACTTCTTGCCGATCATCGGAAAATATGAATTAAAAAAGAATTGATTCCTTTTACAAGACAAGCTCTTTAATTCAGTTTATATAAGTATAGTATTGACCTCATTTTTAGTAAAAAAAGAAAAGAAAAGAAGAAGAAGAAAAAAGGACAAATTCTGAAAACTTTAAGGGATACTTTATAAGTTTTCTTAGAAAAATGAGGATCGTTTTTTTTTTGTTTTTTTTTTTAAATTTAGTTCGATAAGTTCTTTAATAATAATGATTACTTTCATTGATACTATCTTTTATACATTCGGCGTATAAAACGTTATGGCCAACGAATCAGATGTAATTCAGATTAATGAGTAGAATTTAAAGGTAGCATATTGTGCCGTGACTTTGTCCAAATGACGATACAATTGTTTTTCTTCATTATTTTCTCTATTATAAAGACTTCATAAGTAGAAATATTAAAAGTTTTATTTTAATACTGGAAATGAAAGATCTGGCACCAAAATGCTCTGCAAATAAAAGATTTTCCTAAAAAATTCTATATAAATAATGAATATTACTTATATACTGTGACTTTAAATTATAGAAATCTGAATATTATGAAAACTTATATTACAAAATGAAGTTGTATTTTGTTCGAATACAACTTACTAAACTCATACCCATAAAGTAAAAGTAGTTTCCAACTTAAACGCAATTCAATTTAATTTAAATTAATGTAATTTAATTTAAATTAATCCAATTTAATTCAATTTAAGTATTTAGATTTGATTGTCATTTCTAAATTCATTTAATTCATTGAATAATTACAATTCTTATTTTTCCAATTTCAAAATACTAATTATTATGAGTCGTAATTTTCGCCAGATTAATATATTTAGCTCTTTCTCTCTCTCTTTCTCTTTCCTCTCTCTCTCTCTCTCTCTCTCTCTCTCTCTCTCTCTCTCTCTACCTGTTGTGAGCGAATTATTTACCAATAAAATCAGTAATTCAATATCATTATAATCGTTCATATCAATTTCCAAATTCCGATTATATAGCAGTGGTTACATATTGTGTTGACAAAAACACTTACCCTCTATGAATAGATGTCGTTTGGAATTTGTGAACCAATTGCAATATACTGGCAGGTTAGCGTAGATCGAAACAAGCATCGTTTTCATCGCACTAGAGAAGCATTTGCAAGCAAGCAATGAACCTATCGGCGTGTCCATTGAAAAAGAAAATCCAAAGAACAGGTGACGTACTATAATTATATGAACGTATGTTTGATTAGTATTATAATATTAGAAATTGGCTTTTGCATTGCTTCCTTTTAACTTATACGATCGATGGATCTGGAAATGATGGATGAAACGTCGATAGAGCGATTCACGGCAATTCTAGCCGCTCGCGTGGTTACATTCTTTTCGATTATCCATTATAATAATAATAATAATAATAATAATAATAATTTCATATACTAGTGTTACTAATGGGCAAATTTTAATTGAAAAACATACGTATAATAGACAAGACATTCCTCTTTCATAGGCTGTATCAACGATCTGCGATAATAATTTTTTCTTACATCGATAATACAATAATTATCGATGTTCACATAAATATACAATTAAAGGAACGTTAAGTTTCCCGGCAGAGTACTTATAAAACGGTAAGTGCGTCAGTTAAAATGTACGCGCGCAGCTCGGCTTGAATCGAATTAAGAGCAGTTAATCCTTCCAGGGAGAAATTGAGAGAAAAGAGAGAGATAGAGGCATTCGCTCGCTCAGGTTCATCAGTGCTCATGCTAAGTAATTCCTTTTCAACGATCGATCGCTGACTCTGGGATTCTCTCGATCCCACACTTGTATGAGGAAAACTCTCAAGCGCTTATGTAGCCGAAGCTCTGAATCTGCCCATTAAAGCGAATCATTTTATTAGTAGCTCCAGCGTGGGAAATTTTCTTTGATTCTCATTTCGTTTACATCGCTCCGTTTCACTCGAACTATTGACTTGTGTATATTCGGCTTCGAACCGAGAACTGTACATAAGACTTTTTATATATAAGCAATTACAATTTTGCTACACCTTTTTCAAATGTTGTGTTAGAATTCTTCAACCACGTGTATGTGAAACTTCGTTGTTCATTATCCGAATCATTACATAA
This sequence comes from Ceratosolen solmsi marchali, assembly GCF_000503995.2. Lineage (NCBI taxonomy): Eukaryota > Metazoa > Arthropoda > Insecta > Hymenoptera > Agaonidae > Ceratosolen > Ceratosolen solmsi. The sequence continues at coordinate 7,618,405 of NW_011948425.1, read as the reverse complement.
TTAGTCGGCAACTGCAAACAATTATTATATAATTCGCATACTTTAAGATTCAAAATTCTTATGCATTTTTTCTAATGATTAATCGGCTTATACTTTAAAGTAAATGCAAGAAATGTATTGTAAATATATATTTAAACGATAAAGATTACAAATTATATATATGTATTAAATGCATTACAAATTATATTTATGTTCGTTATTTTAATTTCAGTGAGAAATTAAATTTTTTACGTCGTTATGTTCGTCACTGTACATTCGTTTGTTAGATCCTTTTCATAATACGATGATGCGTTACACAATGCGAAAAATAAAAAACTTTGGTGCATCGGGGAGTAGTCATGCAAGTCATGCTTCTTAATTCAAGGTTATTTTAAAAGCAAATGTATTGCGTAATTGTTTCTACATAATTTTCATCTTATGCCTTATGCCACTACTAATTAAAAAGTATTGCTAAATAAATTGTTCTTCATAAATAATATTGTTTATAATGAAAATTTCTAAATACAATAAAATCTTGAATATTAAGAATGTAAAAATAATCAACTAAACATTTTAATGATTTTCAAACTTCAAATATTTCATCAAATTTTATTAATAATGTAATATTTACGCTGTTGCTTGAAAGCATCTAGAAACCATAACAAAAAAATCGTGTTAGAAAGCTTTTCCTACAAATGAATAAAAATTGAGGGAAACTTTGTCTTCAAAGACTCCACAAAAACAACTCGACGAACTTTTCAACGCGTAAGCTCATATGCACTATGCTCTAGTGTATCCTTGAAGCCCGACTTGCAGCAAAAATAACTTTTGACTGTCAATTTGGTTAGTACATAGTTTCTGGCGCGCGTGTTTATTAAGATGAGAAAGTCGTCCTTTATATTTCGTTGCGCCTGCTCGCCTCACCTCACTCTCGCACACTTTCTCCTACCCTCCCTGCCGCCCTTGTTCACGCTATAACTGTCTCTCTCTCTCTCTTCTCTCTCTCTCAGTCTCTCCCACTCTCTCACTCTCACTTACTCACTCAATTCACCTATCTATGGCTTGCTCTCTTATTCTACGAGCCGTCGCGTAGGTAATGCCCCGTGCAATATTTTTCTCGACATCGTGCTTGAGCAGCAGCAGCAGATTACGAGAATAATATTAAAGGGAACGAGGGATTTCATCCGTATAAAACACGATGGCAGTCGAGGATTAGCCGGCGGCAACGAGATTTCCGGAGCTGCATGTGTGCGCCGCTACATTTATGTATGCATCTATCTAACTCTTTTTCCTTCTGTTTTTCAGTTTTTCTCTCATGATCTGTATCTAAGTTACTATTCATTTCCATACGTTTATATGCTATTATATCTCGGGCATAATTTTGACAGACGAAGATCGGTATCCTGACACTTTATCCAAAATTAAATATAACTCACTTTTAAATTACTACATTTTTTGTGGCTTCCTTAAAAAGAAACTGCAATTGAACTATTATTGACATATATTATTACTTTAACGAATAATGTAGTTATCTTTTTCCATCATTAATAATCGAAACCTTTGAATTTTCGCAAAAATATTACTGAATTTCTACACTATAATATACGTAAAATATTGAATTTAGGTTTTTTTACTTTTTGAAAATTTGTTTTTTTTATATAATAACAATATATAAATATTGTTTTTTTCGTCTTTCATGTACGTTATATATATATATATATATATATATATATATCTTTCAAAGCTCTTAGTAATGCTCTTGTAAGGAAATAAAGTTTATTTTCTTTTTGGATATTAAATAAATAATGTACAATTATTTCTACGTATTTTCTATTATAAATGATGAAGTTGATTATAATAATGTTGTATTGCTATTATTAATTAAAAAACTTAATGAGCATTTATTTTCTTGAATATAAATGCAATTTATACCGATGAGATTTATTGTAAAGGAAATAATTATTAGATTTTATAAATATTTAGAAATTTTCTAAATTTTGAATGCTTCACATTATATCAACACTTTTCTTTAATATAATTTAATATTGCAACTTCACATTAATCAACTTTACAAATAAGTTTTTACTTATTCATTTTATTCGAATTTTTTGTTTTTATTTTTTTCATAGCTAACTATTGCATCTCGGGCATAAGTATTAAAATCTTTTAATGAAATTAATCGAATCGGAACTCATAACAATGTTTTATTATTTCTATCATTATGAGTTAAAAAAAATTCATTGATATGAAAATGATTAAAGCAGCATTTAAAAATAACAATATTGGAAAAGAGAAGCGACCCTGGAAGCTCGATATAAAGTCACAAAAAGGGAAAGGTTTATTAACTTAGGACGTGTAAAGGGGCCGCATAAGACGAGGTCGTCTTACCAATAACTTTTCAATAAGACAAACTCCGTACAACCTTTCATTTCTCTCTCATTTCTCCCGCATTGTCTATCTTTCTTTCAATTTTTTCTCTATTCCACAGCCCATTTCTTCCCATTTTTTCTGCCTTGTTCCTTCTCATTGGCAAAGATTTATCTTACGTACTTCTTGACACTGCAGATTTTATTTCTTCCTTGCTACATGATCGAGATCGCTCACAATGACCTCAAAGAATGCCCAGCAGTGACGAAAAGGAATTTTTCGTCAATTCCAACCGCTATCGTAGAGTAAAGAAGGAAAGGAAGCAGTGCAGCAGAGGGAAAGCTTTGTATAAGCTTATATCGATATTATATTCCGTTCGGCAAAAAGATTCCTTTCAACGGCGTACACTACTCGCTCCCCGTGGAGTGGAGCAGAATAATATTACAAAGGCTCGGCAAATTACGGCAGTTCGAGAGCCTTATACTAAAAAATACACTCAACCCCCTAACGATAGCAGCCGCATCGCTAAATGCCATTAAAAACGACTTTATACTTTCTTAGGCGATACATTCTTATAATATATCTTTTTGAGAATTTTTCGTTTTTCAAATATTATCTATCAAAACATTATTTATCGATTCCATAATTATTTGAAGTAGATGGAAATTTAAAAACTGTGAAAAGCTCGAATGCTCAAATGCTCGAATACGCAATTCCATGAATATTTATTCGAAAAGACTTGTCTTTATCTATCGTATTTATAATAAAATTTTCACATTCTTGCACTATTCCTTCTTCCTATTTAGAACATTTTTACTAACTTTATTAGCAATTAATAATAAGATAATATTAAAATATTATTATGAAACTCGATTAACGACAAAATATTTTTAAATAAATTCTTGTCATTTATTATTTGAAAAGTTGATTTCATTTATAGCAAAAAAAACTTTATTTTCATTTTATTGTAGTAAAATGTTAATTTTAATGAACATTTACATATTGAAAGGTATTCATAAATAAATTGATTAGCTGAAGATAGAGAAAAAAATAATAAGTTAAGAAAAACAGAATAGAGATTTTTTAGCCCAATAACAGCATATTGGGAAAATATTTGTCTATAAAATATTTTAAAAATAAAAAAATTATTTTTCTACACATAGCTTTATAAAAAATCGGAATAATTACACGTATTTATTACAATATATTAAGGGTTAAAATCCTAAATTAAACAAAAAATCACGTTTTAACGGTATTTATAAGAATGCTTATTACGAACATATTTTAATTGTTAAACAATTAATGCAAAATGTCTTTAGATATTATTAATATTACATTACATAAATATTGTAAATTTTAAATCAAATTCTAAAATTTATACATAAATATTAATTATCATATATGCACAACCTAATATGTCATACAATTCATAATATATAAAATTAACAATAAATTTTTAATATTTTAAATTTTAATAAATCTTAACATATAAAATTATTTCCTATTAGTTTAATAAATCACATTTTAAATAAAATCCTGTATTAGAAATCGTAGTAATAAGTTCAAATAAAATAATATTTTATACATTTAAATTCAAAGCTAGGAAGCTTCTGCGATCGATTTACAATCCATTTATAATAAATTATATCTGTTATACGAAATGCTTCATTTTAAATCAAATATATATTTATGCATTGAATATATTTTTAAAATTAAAATGCATAATTATTGATTACATAACATTACATATATAACATAACTTTATGTACTAGATGCTTTTTATGCCTCGACTCACATTTAGATTTGATAATATTTTATACCCTCTGAGATTGATAAAATTTTAAGTATGGAAATAATAGGTATTATATAGTAATGAGTAGTATTTGTTTTATTATAATACTAATAATAAATATGTAAAATTCAGTTGCTTAAATTATTTATGTCAATTCATGAAAAATATTCGATTCATGAACAATAAAAGAATTAATTTTTATTAAAAATGTAATTAACATTGCAATTAACTATTATCGTTTTAAAACCATTTTATAAGTGAAACAATACAGAATTTAGAATAAATTAAGAGTATTAAAAAATTTGCTTTAAAAATTATTTAAAATTTAAAATAATCAAAAATTTTGTTGATTAGTAACATTATATAGCAATTAATTTTTAAAATAATAAATAAAAATATTATCGATATATTGTCAATTATACAATAAAAGTATAAATTATAATGATGAATTTTCGAGTGTTAAAATTCTTTTCAATTTTGTTCAGAAACCTGACATACTCTATTATTAATAATAAAACTCACTCCTATTTATTCAATTATTGTAAACTTTATTAGATAGTTACATATCATTATCGATTCCATAATTATTTGAAGTAGATGGAAATTTAAAAACTGTGAAAAGTTCGAATGTTCAAATGCTCGAATACTCAATTCCATGAATATTTATTCGAAAAGACTTGCCTTTATCTATCGTATTTATTATCATTGATTTCATGCTACTTATATTATTGATAAAGTACGACTATTTTATCTCATACATTTTGTCCTACTTTTAAGCTTCTATCTTTCAATAAGGATATATTTTTTAATGTATAAAATACATTTAATGTAAAAAATATTATGCTTTTATAAAATTCTATGTTTACTTGAAGGTAGGAAAGTATTCCAGCAATTCGATTAGTAATTTTGCTTTTATTCTTAATTTTTATATGTTAATAATAATTTTTAAAAAACTATGTCAATGAAATTTTGTCGAATTTTAAAAATATTTTCATTTTCATTTTTGATGTTCTTAATACCTTTTCCTATAAGTGTAATTTATTTTCTGTACTCTTATTTAATTTAATTGTGTGTACTCTTTTTAAAAGTCTAACATATTGAACTTATTACTTTCAATGTTTGTGACTTAAATTGTTTCTAGAAGTTTCTTTGTAGTTTAATTGGACAAATAAAGTATCCAACCATTCAATAATAACATATTTTATTGGATTAAATCTATTGGATTAAAAAATAAAATTATTTTTTCTTTGACAGTTGTGTTTGTGTAAAGGTCTCGCCTATATTAAATATTTTTATTTTTATTAAAAATTCTACCTTCGAATGTATCTTAAATTTTTGTTACAGAAGGCATAATTTACAAATATAATTTAATATATTTGAGGGAAATTTGTGAAAAGCAATTAAATAATTTGGACAGTTGAGGCATCTGCGTCATTTAACTCCACACAGCTTATTCTATATACCTTATAAATATATTAATCTACTAAACAAAGTCTTATGAGCGATAGCTTCATTGAATATTCGGAAAGAAATTTTAAATAAACCATACTATCATTAAAGGCATGATTCATTTCAATATTTTTTTAAAATTATATGAAATAAAAAAATAAGGTACTGTAACGTTTATGGATTTTAAGATTAATTTCTACATACTTTAATGGTATTTTTTTATTCACAATTACTAAAAATTTGTATATATTTGACTATAAAATAATAGAAAAACCAAATACATTTATTAAATATGTGAATACAACATTTTATCCCTTGATTTTATTCTACAATTTTTAAATTAATTACAGCTAGATTAAGGTTAAAGCTGTGAATAGTAGAATATTTTCAATGAATATTACCAACTACCAACAAGAAATTTCTACCAGAAATAATGGAAATGAGAACTTATTAGATGTTCTTATGCACTAATCATTCCATTGAAATGAATTATCCGTCAATTGAAATTTATTCGAAAATCTCTCTTGGCAACGTCGAGATTCTAAAAGCACCTTCTTCCCAAATAATATCCTAAATGCATTATCGCGCTTTATAATCCTGACGAATTAGGTACAATCAGACTATGTTTTGTAACAAGTACCTTTTCAACCCCTGACCACGCGTATTGAAAATAAAAAAGCCGAAGAAATGAGAAGTGCCGAAGCAATGTAAAAAGCTTCGTAGATGACCGACAAACCGCTCCGAATAGTCTCCGAGTTTACTTCTCACTTTCTGCGGAGTTAGTTAATGGAAAGACGGTGGAATCTCGAGGCTCGTGCACGTCAACTATTAGAATGGAGTTAGAAAGCACGTGCTTCCGATGAAAGCATAAGTGGCGACCGCCGTTGCACGGTTGCAAGCTTGCGATAGTGCGCGCGCGGTTTAATGCACGAGTTCGCCCTTGTGAATGTGTAGTAGAAAGTAGCGCACGTGAAAGAACAGACGGCGGCGAACCAATCATGCCAGCATTGTTGCCCATTCGCTTCGATCTTACACCATATATCTATATATTTCGGTACGCTTTGGCGTACGTATAGGTATGAGAGCGGTTAGCCTGCGCGTCCAACATTTATAAGAGGGTTACTGTGAACGCCCAGGTCGTTCCATTTATACATCATCTATATACATCGGCTATAGTTATCGTGATATAATTCAATATGCTCCATAAAAGAGAGAGAGAGAGAGGGGGGGGATATAACTTTATTTTGAGTATCCAGTGCAGAGGCGATTACTATGCAGGTGTATATATATATATATATATATATATATATACATATAGATTGTTCATTTTTGGTGGTACTGGTTTGGTAGCTCGTCTTCAGACACGTTCACACAGATAAGTTTTGAGAAGGTATAAGTTGGAACAGGAATCTTTTTTCTGAGGCATTTCATTTGCAGTATTTTTAACTATGTTCGAACATAAGCAGTTACCGACAAACTTCTTACCCTTACTGTGTAGCATGTGTATTCGATTTAAACCGACTACTTTTCAAATCCTGTTCGATTTTCTTAAATATGAAAGCATCCTTTTATTGAAGATCAGTTTTCTCGTTCAAGATTTGGGAAATTGAAACGATTTAGATCTCGACTCACGACATGAGCTTTATACTTATCTATAACATTTATACAATAATAAGATATTAAACAATAATATTTCATGATATATATACATTTTTTTTTCATTTTTCTTTTTTTTTGTTAACTTTTTAACATTTTTAAAAAATTCAAGCATATTTTTTTTATTGCCACCTGTCATTTTTTAAACGTTTTATGATAATTTTATATTTGTTTTGAATATTAAAGATACAATATTTACCAAATTAATTTAAAATTATAAATAATCAATTTATCAATATTAATTTGTATCTATTTTTTAGGAAATATCTTGCTCTTAAATTTAAAAGTATCACTTGATAAATAAAAATTTCTAAAAGATTTCAAAATTTCATCGTAAATCCTTTATTTAGTAGAATATTGTTATATTTTTAATTTAACAAAATAACTGATATATTTATAATTACTAAAAAAATACTCGTTCTTCAAATTGAAGTTTGAACATGTATATTATAATATGAATGATTCAATTAATTGAATTTTAATATAGTAACATTGTCTTTAGGTATGGTATTATTTGTCTACATAAATATTTTAAGATGATCTTAATAAGTGCATGTAGCACTTTGTCGTTATATCCTAGTCAATAATTTAAAATTAATATGTTTTTGACAAATATCAGCATCTCAGACTTATAAAAGAGTTAATATATTTTACGACTGGAATTACAAATAGTATATATTTTACTTATTCGCACCTCGAATAAAGATTATATATAAGCTGATTTGCGGGAGCAAATATCTGGAGGCGAAATACTATTTCCACCTAGAATTTGATAACGCGTTTATGCACTACGTATGAACGTAATGTTGAATTGAATATAAAGGATGCAACCCTGTGGGATGTATAACGTGAATTGCACGCAGAAGCTCAAGCACTACCGATTTATAAAGTGTGTTTATAAACGAATGTACGTTAATCGGCTATAAGAATCGTTTACTTATAGAGAAAATTCCTATGGACTCGCTTTTTGTGAATGGTCGAGAATCGAAGAGGACTGACATTGAAAGTAGAAACGAATGATGCCGTTTTCTAAACGTATATTTACAAACTTACACGACAATTCTACACATACATTATATTAAACAAAATAAATAGTATGTACCATAAAGTGGGTTAAATGTTTCATTATTATTGATTATATTATTTTAAATTATAAATTTATAAAATTTTACAATGTACATTATTAATAGATATTTCGTCGTTTAACTTAACTAAAAATACTTCATTTATATCATTAATAATAGACATATTGAAGTCAAGATTAAAAATTAACATTTATTTATGATGAAAAGTTACAACAAATAATTATTAACACTTATTATTTTTTTAAAAACATTTTCAATTGCACAGAACTGAAACGATATATCTTCTTTCCAAGTTGTCTTATTCGTATTTTTGGAAAATTTACATCAGACAGGATTCGGATTAAAATTTTTCGATAACAATATGATTGATCTATACAATGAACAATATCAAAATTTTGGCTATTGCTTGATCATCTCCAGGTACGAAAAATCAACTGGTAGTTGATGTTGAGGAAAAATTGTTCAAATTGTTTTGACATCAGACCCGTGAGACGCAGCTAACAAAGCAATATAGATGTAATCGTGCGACCTTAAACTTAAATGCTATAAAGTTAAAAAACAAAAAACAATTATTACAATACGAAGGAGATAGAATGAAAACATTAAAATGAATACAAAAAGAAATAGAATGCAAGAATTAATTGGTAAGATAATTATATCTATGAGAATTCCCAGATTAACTATTTCCTATTTGATAGATTTCATGCAATCCAGATATAATTTATTACCTATTATTTATTATAGGCACCTATAACGTAAAAAAAATGTTACCTATTAATATACTTTGCAAATCAAGTGATGATCTGAAATTTTTTTACATTAAAAAATTTTTTATTTTCTTAGCTTTTTAATGAAATCATTTACATTTAATGAACACCAACTTCGTTCGGATATGTGCTTTGTGTGGTCTAAAAATATATTGGTGATCTTTAGCTTTATACGTTACATCACAGAATACAGGTCTTCGCAATCTCGTGACACTAGCCTTTTTTACGAGTTGATTTCGTTCCAGCACCATTTAGTCGACTCCGCTTTTTATGGCCTCGAAAAAAAGCTTACCGATTTACCGAAGGTGCTTTTTTAAATTTAACGTTTTACGAAAAAAGGCAAGGCGAGAAGGGCCTCTCAAAAAAGCCGCAAAGTTGGGCTCCCTTACTTGCAGGACCGTCGCTTAGAAATGTTATCGGTAACATAAATATTTGATAGAAAAATCGCGCTTTGCATCGTTCGTCATGCTTTGCAATTTACGGCCACCTCCCGAGTGCTGCATTAAAAAATAAAAAAAAAAGTGTTCGCTTTCTGTGTATATATTATTTCCGAATATTTGATAATACTGACCGTTTTTTTTAAGTATATTTAATAGATAACATATCGCACGACCATTAGTACGAGCTTATTGGCTTGCAATACAGTCTTGTATACAAAACCATTAAATTCTGTTTCTACAGTAATATGCATATTAAACTCGAATAATACATCATTCAAATATTTTTAATTTCTACATTAAAACTATGTGCAAAACAATAAACAATATTTTAGGCTCTTAATTTCATAATTTCATAATTTTATAAATTCACGTTGTAGGAAATAATTTTTCAAAGAAAAAATTAAAAAAAAAAGATATATATCAATTCTTAATAAATGAAATCCTTTTTATGTAATGAAAATGAAAAATTATGATATTTTAATTTCATTTGAAATTAAATGGTATAAACATAAATTTATATTTAATAATTATAAATTATATATTAATATCTACTTACTCGTACAGCAAAATGCATAAGTGCACAGATTAAATTACATTATAAATACCATTGAAATGCAAATCAGAAATAATTATTAAATATGTTCTTGTTACTTTAATAACGTGCAGATATATGACAACCACATTTATGAAATACAATACTATATATATATAGTACTTGTTAAAATATTTTTATAATTAATTGTCATAAGACATAATTAGTGATTGTGTGGTAAATTCTTGGCCTTAGAAGCAACGTGTACTATGCCGTAATTTACATAACACCTTTTAATTTATAAAAAAAAAAAAAGAAATATTTCTTTTATATAATTCAAATAAAAAACATAACGAACACTTTTACTAGTTGAAATATGTAAAATTATTTTTGACACAAATCTAGTAAAGCATAAATCCTATTTGCATTTTATATGTAAATAGCATTAATATATATATATATATATATATATTGTCTCATTTCATTGTCTTAATAAGCAAAGTATACTATACACAAATCCAAATACATGCGCGCATTCTCATTCATCCGCACGTGTGCACACCCACGTACGCACATATACAATGACAAATGCCAGCGCGCTGGTGTGTATTAATTTCGAAATTAATTTCTCTTTTGAAATCTTTAAACATAGAGTGTATTTCTTGTTAAACTCATTTTGTTTAATACTTTTCCTTCATTTTTTTCATTATTTTTCTAACTATTTTTTATCTAATTAGATTTCGATAGTTCTTATAAAAAATACCTTCATATGTTACATGATTTTTTTCAATGTAAATATTATTTATGAATAATATAAATATGATTTTCTGCTTAAGAAGTAGTTAAATTACTCGAGAATTAAGAAGTTAATATTACTTTAAATGAATTTTAATTGATTATTCACTTAAGTTGTCTTATAAAGCAAACATTCGGTATTACTTTAAGATAATAAACATATATTTATTAGCCGATTAAAGTATGATTGAAATTCAAGAAAATAGTGATTTTTTACATAAGCATATTTTAAATTAAGATTCAATTTAAATTTTACTTATAAATTAGTCTGTATGGTTTGTATTTATTTGAATTTGCATAAATACATAAATATCCATAATTTATGTGATTTTCGTAATTTCCAACGCAGATAGATCAAATTACAGTTTTAATTTGCACCGTCGGTTTACTCTGAATTAACTATATATTACTTTTACTTTTTCTTTTTGGCGTCCTATTATAAAAGCATCGCCCTCTGGTTTCCTTCTCTCTCTCTTTCTCTCTCTCTCTCTCTCTCTCTCTCTCTCTCTCTCTCATTAAGTTTCATACCATCTTTCTATTTCTTTGGCGTTTATTATCATCTTTCTATTCCCATGTTTTCCTTACTGTATTTATCTTTCTTTTCTATTTTATTTTTTTTATATTTTTCAATTTTTTTCTACGCATCCTTGTCTTCTTTTACCGCGTTGTTTAACTTGTCCTCTCACTCTGCACTATATCCATTGTTTTCCTACGATTTTTCCTCTCTCTCTCTCTCTCTCTCTTTCTCTCTCTCTCTCTCTTTTCTCTCTCTCTCTTATCTGTGGCTACATGCGCACGCGCATATACGTGCATATACATTTAAGCGGCCTTACGACCGCTTCCACGAGCTGAATATTCCGATATCGTTAGAGCTTCTGCTCGTAAGACAGTCGTACTGTCAGTCCCCTCGACTGGAGTATGCTGACGATATCCTGTGCAGACGCTGCTCAGATTCGTCTCTGCCCCTCCCTGCCTTTTCTTTCCTTCTTACGTCCGTCCTCTCCTTCCCCTCATAAATCTTCTTATTCCAGTTCAGAATTTCTTTGCTCGTGCGTTCACAGATACTTTTTACCACTTCCTATTTCTCCGCGCCGCTTTTCCACTAGCTTCCTAACACATTTTGTGGCCGAATACACTTAAACAATGTTCTTCTTTATCGGTTCACTGTTCATCTAGAGAAAGAAAAAAATAAGTATTCTTCAAAGATGCCGGGTTATTTTGAAGGTTTTGAAAATTCATCCTTCGTCGTGCGCCTGAGATTGGCAAAGCTTGCGGGCAAGAGCAGCATTTTAATTTATTTTTTACAGACTCTCGAGTAACGAAAACTTTTTCTAGTGAAAATGTGTATTGAAAACTGATTATGGCTATGACGAAGTAAAACGCGATGAGGATGTTTAAGATGAAAACTTTTGATATTGTAGAAGTAAAATGCCTGCTCTTTTCGTTTTTATGGTTCATTTTTTTTCTTCTTTTTCTTTTTTTTCAATAAAGAACGAAAGCGCTATTTTACATCTGCTTTATTGACTGGAATTGTTTTTTTACTGTACGGAAATTAAATATCTGAATGTGAAATAAATATCAAATATTGAGTTGTTTTGAAATCTATCTATATATATATATATATATATCTATCTATGTATCTATCCATCTATCTATATATATATATATATATATATATATATATATATATAACAAATGTTATTTCTGTTTTAAGAATAATTTATTTTATACAAATCTACGCGTAATCATTGTTTTAGGTAGTAATTACGTATAATAGACGTAAAAGATGCAATAGAAGGCCAGAAAATAACTTTTTACTTTATTAACGTTTTAAACACAATTTGTATGTTTCCAAATTTTGTCTTCTGTCAAAAAATGCATTCTTAATATGACCACAAAAAATGTCAACAACAAAAATTCATATACTATAATAGCCGATAATCATGTTAAATTATTCAAACAAACTTTTTTTATATTGTATTAAACAATTTCTGACGTCGTGCAGGAACGGATGAAATGACTTAATCAGCTTTATAAAATATGCAAATTATGAAATAAGCGTGGAAAACTCAACTGATATTTAAACTAGACTATTTGTGTTCGCAAATGAAATAAACTTCTCGCAACATTCGAATCTTCCTTAACAAATTTTGTCCATTTTGAGGCTCATAAAACGAAAATGCGAATCAATAAAAAAATAACAATTGTTCGTAGAATCAATGAATGTTTGACTTGCCGTATGCATTCGATGTGACAAAGATCTCCACGCTCCCACTCGCACCTTCCAACAAATTAATGCAGTGTTAAGATTGAATCTGCGTTGGGTGAGAAAGACGGACAGCTACGCCATTCGCCGCATAGGTCAAACATATAAACTCACTCGCAAAGGGGTTGCAAGCGAACTCCAAGTGGCGGTCACCAAGTGAGAGGGGCCTTAGGTGATGGGGATTGGGCGTCGGCAGTCTCGTGTCAGGGGGCAGAGGGGGACGGGTCGGACGGCGATGGTAGCTAGAAAATGCTACGCCACATTCCTAGAGCGTCCAGTATGCCGAGGGTATTGCACGAAATTGCCGCACTCTGTCCGTGTCATTCTTCGGATACCCTTCGCTTCCTTTCTCTTCTTCGCTGGTTAACGTCGAGAGAGAAGGACCTTCCTCGCTCTTCCTTTCCCCTCGCGCGCACTACAACTCTGCGATCGCTTTCGGCCTCGCACGATACGAGCCTCAGCTTTTCAACGAAATAACCCGAGAAATATGCAATTTGCGTATGTGCCGTAGTATGATGGACTTGTGCATTAATCTCGGAAGCAAAGAAATTTATGAATTACTTTTAGGTGCATTAATATTAGTATGCATTAAAATCCCAGAAAACTCGATATTATTCTAACCTCTTATTTCAGTATTTTTATCTCAAATCACAAAATCAAATTAAATCGTGATGCACAATAGTAACAATGGCCATACATAAGAAAACAATTTTAAATCTTTTTAAAAACAAATAAGAATGATTGTATGATTTCGTAAAATTTTTTCGCCCCTATCAATTAAAGTTTATCATACCGATTTTACATTGCACTAATTAATGAGAGAAAATAATAATGCAAATTTAAACGTAATCTTTATTTGGAAATTAACGGACGTTCACTTTTTGAATTAAAAGTTCGAGAATTCATATTACAATATAAATTAAAAATTCATAATATAATAATTTATTTATAATAATAGATTGGCATACTTTCTAATAAAAGTTCAAATGAAATATCACGGTCGTTAAACTCTTGAATTTAACTTTACAAAAAAAAAAAAAAAATACAACATTAAATTTAGTTTTGAGACTTAATTTTTCATATATCTATAGCTGTTTAAGAGCTTGAAAGCTTCTCAAAATTCTATAAAGCAAAGGTTTTTTTTTATTCAAAGCTAACTCTATTTAAAATAAAATGAAGCATATTTCACTTAAGGCATAATTGCTTATTTTTGTAGCTTATTATTTTTAAATAGGCAGAATACATTTAAATATCTATTTTATACGTTCATTTCGAAGCACTAAAAATAATCCTCTATAATAGGAAAGTAGCTTTTCTAAATAAATTGTTCGTTATGAATTTGGCATTATTAAATATTAATTTGCTAACTTTATTAAATGATAGCTGTGCAATGAAATAATTTATAACTTTATTTTCAAAACAAAGCATCAATAAAATATCATCCAACTATTATTACTATTAGTCTACTGTCTCTAGCATACTCAGCGAAATACAGGAATTTATAGTTTGTACTGTTTTTTCATTTTTATTTTTATTTTTTTCTTCCTTTCTTTTTTTTTCTTTTTTTTTCTATTGCTTACAGAAAGAAAAGATAAAACACTGAAAATAGTATTCTGAATGTCTTTGCAACAAAAATCTCTAATATTCGTCGAAAGAATGATCGTTTAAGAGACAAAATTCCTTAATATTACTCCCTTCTCATCAAAAACTTGAATGTTCTCGAAAGAATAAAAATACAATATATGAAAACATGTAAAAAATCCGAGTATACCTGTAGGTTACATAAAAGTCAGCTTGTCTCGCCATAAGAATTGACCTCTTT
>NW_011948425.1:7601473-7603377 GCF_000503995.2 Ceratosolen solmsi marchali | reverse complement strand
CTATCTGGTCCAGTCATCTATTTCACCTTCTCTGTCTATCGTCCCTTCCCCGCTCCCTCTATTTTTCTCTTGCTTCCGCTCCCGCTGCCGCTGGACCGTGCAGCGCACACAAACAAGCGCACACCCGCGCGTCAATCCCCACTTACGCACAAATACACCCTCTCTCTCCTTCTCTCTATTATTCTCTGTTTTCTTGTGTTTCTATCCGTTATCTCGCGGAGCGCTGCCAAGCTTGCACGTGCCGGCAGTGAGGCGGTTGCTCCAGGCGCTTTTCTTCTAGCTTTTGTCGACGTCGCGATGCGCCACTTTTCCCTCTCGGACCGTCGTCTCGGTCGTCTTTGGCGTGAATGGCGAATGACCGCTGACTCGAATGGAGAGACGAAGAGAGAATGGCTCGAGCATTGTTCGCGAACAGACAGCGACGTTATAGAGGAAGGACTTCTCGTCTTATAAGGTCGCGCCAGGAAAAATGATCCCATGCTTATTATAGCTTTTACGAGGAAAATTAATGCCACGACTCGATATAAACTTTTATTTGCAAGCTAATGAATATAATTATTAATTAATTGGCGATCAGAACTCGATTCTTATAGTCTATGTTAATGTTAGACCAACATAAACGTTTAAAAGCGCATTCATTACCACAACGTATTCGTAGAAAATAAAGATTTTTAAAAAACATTGAACAAATTATACTGCTAGACTATAATATTTATTATTCTCGTTCGTCATAATTTATTATATATTTAATAATATTTTTTATTATTCTGTTTAAATTAATTTACTCATAGTAACAGAGTAGTTTCTCAACATTTATCTATACCATTGATTTCCAATATGCTCGATCTCATGTAAAATTTCTATTTACATACTTATGATGACAATTTTTTAACTTAAATATGCATAACAATTATTATGGAATTTAATGTATTTTAAACAATACGTATAAATGTACTATTTTTTGTTCTCGTATGATTATCCGAAGGAAACAGAAAAATAATTTAAGACAAACCATGTAAATTTTCTATACAATATGTTTCTTTGCATTGTATGTAAAATGCGTCTTTCTAGATTTTCGGCAAATATCTTGAAAACGACGGAAGATACGGAAGAGTGAATAAAGTTTTGGAATATAGTAGTAAAGCACGAGGTGTATTTGGAATTTTCTAGTGCACAAAACTTGAGTGCTTTTAAATTTCACGAAGATTTTTTTTTCAATTCTTAGAATGAAATATATTTTTACGTTAGTTTTAAACCCATTTAAAGTTTCTTCATAGTTTCGGCTTTCATTTAATTTTCCTACATTTATTGTTCATTTTTTTTCCTATTTTGTCTTCATTTTTTCTTCATTTTCTAAGTGTGTTAAAAGTGTAAATGTGAGATTATTAATCTCGATGATAATAAATTGAACTTGATCAATAAACTTATTTACATACTGTATCATTTTAATAATTAAAAGTTACATTTTTTATCAATTTTACATATAATATTTCAAAATTTATATCACACGATTGATATTATTATTTATAACAATTTACTTTAATTTATTAAATATGATGAAACGCATAAGTAAATGCAATGAAGTACAAAGAATTGTCGATTTTTAAAAATGTAAGAATAATGCAATTATTCTTTAAATTTTTAAAAATATTATGTGAAAATACTATTAAAAATAATTTTTTACGCTTTAAGTGGTATTATTCTTGTTATAATATGCTTTATGCTTTGTAGGATTTTTTATTGTAGGCAGTCGCATTTTCTATGTTACATACATTTTCTAGTGGACGAAACTTGTCATTATTCTTTTTAGGACTACAGGAAGCGCATTATTTTGTAAATCAAAAGAGAGTCATATACTTCCATTTTATTATATGTTGTACATCTTATACATTCATATTTTTCCC
>NW_011948425.1:7487349-7601463 GCF_000503995.2 Ceratosolen solmsi marchali | reverse complement strand
ACTCGGTCACGCACATGCTCAAACATAACCGTTAAACGCTACACGAATTACGCATTAGTTGCATTATATTGATATCCATAATATCAATATTAATTATGATATTTAAATAACTTAAAAATATCTAAATAAATCGAAAACTAAATTTAAATTACATCAAATGTAGGAATGATATTATATTTAAATATATTTAAATGTTGAGAAAAAATATAGTTTTTACAAATATTAAGAGAACTTTTTACTATTTATATATTTATGTAAATATATAAATATATAAATATATAAATATATAAATATATAATATATAAATATATAAATATATTTAAATATTTATATATATTATAGAAGTAATCTTGAAAATATATCCGGTTACACTAATATAATAGAATTTTATTTTATAATAACATATATTTCTTGAATCTGACAAATATTTATTTATTTTTTCCCCCGGAATACATATTTAATAAGTAAAATCGATATTTTATTAATCAATTCAATGCACCGAATTTCAAGCAATATAAATAATATAAATATTATTTATTAAATTCTAATAAAGAAATGCTACAATGTTTTCTACATATAAATATGTTAGTACAATTTTATAATCAACATATTAAATTATTACAATAAAATACCATATGTAGAGTTATCATAGGATTCGCAAGTTAATTTTTAAATTCAATATTAAAAAAACAATTGACTATATTTTATCGTCATACGAGGAAGACAGTACGTCAATTTCTCTGATACATGCTTTGCTGATAACTACCGCATACAATACAAATGACGAGAGTTCCGCAACGAATTGTAGAGTAAATGCAGTCGACATAATACACGAAAAAAGCCTCTTGCGTGCACTTTTTTCTTTATCCTTTCATCATCATCATCTCTCTCTCTCTCTCTCTCTCTCTCTCTCTCTCTCTCACTCACTCTGTCTCTTTGAACAGGTGCTACATATTTTTCCGTATGAAAAGAATCCAACATATATTCATCTATGTGTACACGCGAGCAAGTATGTTGGAATCGACGATTTCGCACCCATCCACTGTCTATTTTATATGGACGATCTATTCATGACAGACGCCTGGAATCTGTCGAGCCTCGTTTGCTCGTAAATATATAGACAACTTCCGTAACTCTTCTCTCTAGTATTTTCCATCTATGCTCCTCGCTCTGTTTTATCCATCTAGTATCTCTCTCTGTCCAATAACCTTTGAAAAAAACGTAGAACTCGCTAACGCCCGTGCAAAACAATCGCACCATATTGAACCTAAAATTTACGTTTAATGCATTTGAGTATGTTCTTATTGAAATCTTTCCTCTCTACGTTTTCTCGAGGTATCGAACGCACCTTTTTTTTTCTTTTTCACCTCAATCTTGTATGATTCGTAACAACGTCTTCTTAATGCACAATTTAAGAGTACGATGATAATAATTTTAATAAAATAATTATAAACTGATTTATGGCCTTAAAAAAATACTTAGGTCTGATATAAATTTTAATAATTATATTATTAAAACCATTGTTACATTTGCCTATACAGAATGACAAAAATGTGAACATTTTATAAAATTATACTAAAGTAAAAATCAAAATAATGTATTAAAAAATTATGATATTCTTATATTAAGATAATACTGCAATATTAATTTTTATAGCAAATGTAGAAAATTAATAAATATTTTTTTTTATCAATAAAGTATATAATAAAGAAATCAAAAATTTCATCTAACTCATTAATTTACAATTTACGAAACAATTTTGATATTTTCGTCTATTTAGTTTAAAATCTGTAGAAAATCCAAAAAAAGAGAGAAAAAATTAAAGTAAAATATACTTTTATCAACGTTAAGTTCAGTATAATGCTTCAACTATATATATATATATGTAACCAATATACATATTTAAGTCATGTAAAAACCTGTAGAAATGAAAAAAGGATATATATAGTATTCATGAGTCAAAGAATAACATTTTATTTCATGGTATTAGCTTCTCTCAAGTAACTCTTACTTTCATTCGCTCAATAGTTAAATTTAATAATATTAATTATTGGATTAAAATTTGCCATATTATGAATAAAAATATTTTAACAGAAAAATGATATCTGTTTATCGGAATTTTAATATGAAATTTCTTTTTCAAATTATGAACACGAGTACTACCGATTGGTTTTATATTTATATTAACTGCAATTTAATGGTTATTCATTTGAAACTGGTAGTTAATTAAATCTAATTTTTCAATAAATAAAAATAAAATAAGTCCAACATTTGAGTTATTATCCTCCCGTGCATAACATTAAAATGTCTAACGATAATGCTATTACCTATTTAAACTTCAACTGCCGAATTTATTTCTTATCGTTGACTCGTAAGTATTAAATAAAATGTAACTTTAATTCTTAATTTTTATACAATTTATAAAATGAAGATCTAAAGAATATTAAGGAATATTATAATGTATATATTTTTAAGTTTTGCCTACAATTGCAGTTGTAACGATAGCTGTAAAGAGTTGTATTTATTATACTTGTAACTCGATAGAACTCATTGTCTTGTGTTTATGTATACGAAGATCGTGGCATCTGTTCAAACTGCGTTTTGGTCAATCTTATTCAGCATATGTGTTGATAGTCCGGCCTCAACATTTCTTTCATATGAATCATGCAAGTATGTTTTTTATTTTATTGTACAAAAATTAAAATAATATTTTATTCATATAATCCACGTCAATAATTCATCAATTCCATAATTTATGAAAAATACAGACCAAAGAGAATAATTATTGTAGAGAAACTTATTTTTTTTAATATCCTATAATGAAACAATATTATGCTTTCAAATTTTTTTTACAATACTTAAATCTACTTAATGTACAGATAATATAATTCAAATGATACTCGACTCATTTATATCAAAGAAGCAGAATTGTAAGATTGATTATACTAGTTAAATCATTATAATAATATTTATTGCTCATCGAAATCATTTTTTATTTTAAAAATTATTTATTTTAAACGTTAATTTTAATAAACACTGCATTTAACCTTTATTTATTTTTTACAAACATTAAAAATCAGACAAATATTTTATATGATATTGTATTTTTTATTTTTCATATTTCACATAAAAGTAGAAATTATACGTGTATATTCCCAAATATGTAATATCATACTACAGGATAAATAAATTACTTGAACTACAAAAGATGATACCGAATGTCAAAGGATTAATATCGAGTAACAACAACATTGTGGTAATTCATGAATAACAAACTATTTAGTGGGATATCCCATTCAAACTTATTATTTATTCAAATGTACATTGCGTGTTTATTATTATTATATATATATATAAATAATCTATATAATGGATTAAATAAATAACTCATTTTTATCTATGAAAAATTCATTTAGCATTAGAGTAGATTAAAAATTTTAATTATTTTTTTAGCTTTATCAATCTTTTATTAATTTTTAATGATTCTTTAATTACTGTTATAATTATCTACGAAAAAGACTTTATTTTTTAAAACAATTTTATTAATAATTATACTTACGCTTAATCATTTTACTTATTAATAAGCATTTAAAACTAAAACATTTTGAATAACAGATTATAGGTACGCGCAATAAATATCTAATTTAAATTGTCTGTTAATTTTGTAAATAATTTCAATTGTTGCATAATATTTTTAATAATATGATTGTATAATGAAATATGCACTTTTATCCATGATATAAAATATTTAGCTGGATTATAATGTATAATAAAGTAAAATATATAATGGTAGTTGAGGTAAACGTGGAGAAATTTGTAAAAGCTTACAAGCAATAAATGTGACATTTGAATCTATGTCACACAATATTTTTCTCATCTTTGTTTCGATTTAAAATAATGTTATTCCCATAACATCATTAATAATTTTAATCAATTATTGTTTATCACTCTTATTAACATATTGCGTAGATGTCAGACAGCTTCTCATCATAATGAATGTTAGAGCCTCCGACGACATCGAAATGACGTTTCTCAGGAGGATTGAGGAAATGCGCCATGACTAGTGTGTTAACTTGACTAGGTTTACAGTTGAAAGTGTACGCCTGCAATGGCGAAGTGTATGTTCTACAATAGTAGTTGAACTTTGAACTCTGTTACCCTATTCATGTGTATAGGAGAGGGAGCTCGAGAGGAGAGAAAGATACGGATAGAGGCGCCCGCCCGCGAGCGCTCGCGTATTTTCGTGCTTGTTTGCGTGTGGCTGTGTGAGAGAGCCGTTATATTACAGTTATTATTAATTAAGTCCCAGCGACCTCATGGCGTGACTGCACCTACGATTACGGTCATAGAGCGCAAGATACACGAGACACTCTAGTGGTTTGTGGCGCGACCTCGCACACCATTACGGCGTATTAACGCGCGTAGTCGAGTGTCGCTCAGCAATTCATTTTATCGCAGCCTCTGTATACACCTGTAAATACGTGTAGATATTGTGCGTTCCTGGTTTCGAAAGATTATGCAAACTTCCTGCTAAGCAAAGAAACGAATGTAGATGGAAATTTAGATTGTTCGTATGTTTAACAAACGTTGCTGATCCTTTAGGGCTTTTTGCTAATATTCATGTATCGTTTACAAAATGATGGAGTACAATGCATTCATCATATAATAATATTTAATATTACTTTTCTATTGTAATTGAAATAATTTATTGTAATTTAATATTTTTATTAATATGTGACGATAAATTTACCGCAATAAAGAGGGAAGGAATTATATTTTTCGTAATGGCATAGATTTTCTTGTTTCTTTGAAATTAAGCATGAAGCATATAATCCAATATTGGCGCAACGTAGGTTTTTTACTGAAGTCCATTTTTGCATGAGAATACCAACCAAATATATATCTAATGAAAGGCGTATTCAATTAGTCACGTGTGATATATTTTTTTTTTAACTAAAAGGGAAGAATTTTATACATGCTATCGGCGAAAGGAATTTCGAACCGTCAATACGTAAAAATTCACACAAATATCTAGTGCACAATTTCACTCAAGAAGATTGAGGAATGTACTAGAGTGAATCCATGTACCAATCTTTAATATAACATATCGATTTTTCATGAAAACTTCAGTCACTCACTCCCATTTTTCATTATTTTCTATATCTTTACCTATCGTGGAACTGTACATCCTATTCTTTAAATTACGACACAAATTATAGATACAAAAGTGCTTTGAAAAATTAATAATCTTATCACACACACACACATTTACACAAAAATGTTGTCATGCGTTTCATATTGCAGGGATTATACTTACTAAAATTTTTAATATATCAAATAGATTAAACGTCACATAATATAAATATTTATAATTAATTTTCATTTATTCCATTGAAATGTATATCAAATTTCAAATGATAATTCCACAAGATTGAACTTTTAGATTATAAAAGATATAAGGTATACCTATACGTGTGCGTATCTAGATTGTTGAAATTCAACTTTGTGCGCTACCACTCATCTTGGATTAGTAGATTAATCGGGAAAATAGAAATGGAGGATAGGCCGAATAAGAAAGCGAAATGAGATTGGGCCAATGTTGATCAAAGTACTGCTTTCTTCGACAGCATTCACCGGTGTAAACAGTCAAGCAGACGCGCATGCCAACACACAAGGATATACGGATGAGGAGATTTTCTGATGCTGAGAGGATAATCCGATAGGTGGAAAGTGAGTCGCGTCTTGGAGGATAATCTTATATCCAACGAATAATTATTATCAGACAAGCTTATATCAGATAAAGAATTATTATCCATAAATTGTGTTAAGAGAGACAATTATGGATTTCATTTTCCATCTTATGATATTAATTTTATAGCCGATGATTTACAAATTAAAGTACCGAACTCGCTCATTGAACTCTCTTTGCATAAATTCGACTTATTCGTATAAACTATCTATTTTCATCTCTGTTTTCCAATGCCTGTATTACCCACAAATACCCAATTATATAACATATAGTCAATGAATTTTACTTATATTGAATTCGAGTATAAAGTAAATGATGTATTAATGTAAAAGAAGTTCTTTTAATACCTATAAAATATAAATAAATGTATCAGCACAAAATTTATTTTGAAGCTCAGGCAACTCGCAAATAACGAAGCAAAATATTAAAAATTATGAAAAATATTAATTATTAAATCTATACGACGACTGGCTGAACGAAAAGTTGTATTTCAAAATTAATATTATATATATATATATATATTTATATATATATATATATATAAATTTTCATTTATATCAATTATATTAATTTTGAAATACAACTTTTCGTTCAGCCAGTCGTCGTATAGATTTAATAATTTCAAATCCAAAACAATTGAAAAATTAATGTCACAAAAGTAGAAATATATAATTAAATATCCCCACTAATTTTTTAAAAATATATCTCATTTACATAATAACTGATCATCCTTTACTATCACTATACTATGCTTTTATAAGAAAGTAAAATAGTATCGTAAACTATTTTTACGATAGTTAATTTACAGTTAAAATTTACAATAAAACTATTAAATTGCCTTAAAAGTCTATTGCTCGTATATAATGTTTTATAGAAATTCACTTTATTGGTATCTTTTTTAGTCATACTAAATTGTTTACAAAATTTTTTCTATTGTCCTTAAGTTGAGAATTTGATAAACTTGATTTTTTGGAATATTTTAAGCATGTATTTTGAAGGTTTTTTTTTTAATAAAATTATTCAAACAAATAATATTTGATTTTATATAGTTTTTGATGAAGTTTTCTTAAAAGTTGCTTTATAAAATACTTAAATTATCTTTCCATTTTCAAACGTTGTTACTTCGTTCATTACTTAATAAATATGTATTGCCCGTTCGTAATAAAATAAATACCAAAAAAAAAGATATATAAATAATGAAGCTTTATGTGTTGACTATAAATGCAGTAAAGTAGCAGTATTTAAATAGAAATTTTAATGAATATGAAAGATTCTCATATATTCAAATAACTTTAGTTCGCGTTACATTATTCGATCATATTGGCACATGAACCATTATTCAAATTAACACGGAAATCGGGAAAAGCATGTGGAAAACGTTAAATTGGCAAGTCAGACACTCTTTTAAAAATGATTAAGTATGGATACATTTTATGAATATTTATTGAGACACACTAGCATGGAAAGATAATATTAATATTATGTGAAGAATATTTCATTTAGAAGTTAAAATTATATTAGAAAAAATATCAAAAAACATCAAATAATCCCATAATTCATAAATAGGAATTAATTAATAAGATATCGTAAATCATTGAAATAATTTCTATTAAACTGATGTAAACATTTTTATTCATACTTCAACAGGATAAAAAAGATTGCGATAAAATTATTAATTATTCAAAATATTATTTAAATATTTAAATGTAATACAATGTGAATTAATAAAATTTTAATTACAGTTTGAGATGAACTTTACAGACAATTTCAAGTCATTATATTACATTTTAAAATTTTAATTTAGTATTAAAAAGTGAATCAGAGAACTATGTAGAGATGTTTTAATAAAACTAGTTTATACAGGTCTAAAGTATAAGTTGTTAGAGAACTAAAGTTACAATTTCCTTTATTTCAATATTTTCGAAAATCGGAAATATATAACTAATAAGAATTCATGTGTGAATTTCTTAATTAATTAATATTTTCACAAAGTTCAATGTTTACAAAATAATTTTTTCAATACGTAAAATTGAGAATGCAATCGTAACTTCAAACGATTAATTAATTAGATACATTCAGTTGTACTTTTAATTAAGTATACAGAGTATCAAAATAAATTTTAATATTCATTTTTTTTTCTGATACAGATGCTATATTACATCGTTGAATCGCTAGACGAATTGAAAATCCACTTCAAAGAACATAAATAGTATTGATTTACGGTATTCTAATGTAAAGTTTTATGTAATTATAGCTTTTATATATATATATATAACGATTGCAATTCTGGAATGACGATTGGGCTGACAATTAACAACTATCACATAGCCAATATAGAATGAAAAAGATGAGCGAATAATATACTAACGACGATGCATTCGTTTGTGAAGCTCGCAAAAATGGAATTACAAAGTGACCCGCAGCGCAAAGAGAATGAGCCAATCAATAAGAGCTTTATAATTCTTGGAAACCACTAGTTTTCGATATTCGCATAAAGTTCATATTTTGGTAGCTTATGTTATTAACTCATTAAGAAGTTCTGGTTATTTAATTCAGGTAAAATAATAAAAAGAAATTAAATCGCACGTGGAAGAATTTTCAAGCGTAAAAACCGCAATGTATTTCTTATTACTTTAATTTGCTTATTTACGTATTTAATTTTTCAATTTCATTTTCTTGAATCAAATAGGATGATTATTATTAATTTTATATTCTGAGTAATTGTAATGTACATATTAATATTTTCATTGTTATTTTATAACCATACAAGTATTATTGTGAATTTTCTATACGAATGTATTATGTTATTTAAATGTGAGAATTACGAATGCCGTATACAAATAGCATTTATATACGTTTAATAATACTATGTGTTAAATAATACTATTTGTAAACGTATACATTTAAAATTTTGCATCTTGTAAAATCATATAAATATATGATTATCCATACTATTAGATCCATACTATAAAAATTCGTAATAACAAAGAGAGAAGCTTTTTTTATTAAAAATTTAATTTATAGAAATTTGTGAACTCATATATTTTGCGTATATTATTTTAAAATAATAATTTGTAGAATTATTGTGATTAAGTTGATTTGTAATAATAATAAAAAATCATAGAACTATCTCATGATAAAATATCATACGAATGCTTCATCTAAAATATATAGAAATTTTTTTTCTATTTTTTCGAATCATTTGTATATGAACTTAATTAGGGACTCATTCATTACAATTACGTTTAATCTATGTGCAATTATTTAAAGAATTTACAGCCGTTGCATTTCTCACATATTTTGAACCAGAATGCATGTAGTGCATTAAAATTTCAAATACATATTCATTCCATAAATTTACATGAGGAACTTGTAAATAATTTATACAGAATATGCTATAGAAAGACATTCAAGAAACACGGCTTTTTCGTTTTAAAACTCAAGTACTATAAGAAAAATAAGAAAATAGCTTCAACGAAAAAAGGAGACTTCATATTTATTTATATTGAAATTATTGTTATTTTCAAAACATTAGCGTATGATAAAATATATATGATAAGGAATCTAAAATTCATAGCTATTTATCTAATGTATAGTGATAGCTTTAAATTTATAATTTATATATCATTAGGTAAATCTTGGTATCTGTAAGTTATATAGACACTGTAAGACTTGCAAGAGATGAAATATTATTAATAAAACATACGATCTAAGAAATATTAAAAATTATACATAATTTTAGATAAATCAAATTTTAGCTAAAATGACACGGCCTGATATTTATGAAATTTCACCATAAAAAGTTTCATATACCAAATCTTTAAATATTAAAGCTAACCATCAATATTTATCTTTAATGCTTGTTAAGAATGAAAATTTATATGTACAGTAAATTATATTTATATATATATTCTTATTATAAATAAATTTTGTTATAGTGTTTATAGTATGTATTTTATATTTGATTTGCGTAACCTAAACTATACAAGACATTGAAAAAATTTATTTAATACGATTTTTAAGTATATACATTTAATATTTTTTTTGTTTTTGTTTTTGTAAAATCAACTGGAATAGATGAAATTCAACATTTTAAGAAGACATAGCTTGGATATACATTTTAATACCTTCTAAAATTGAATTGAAATTGAACATTTATTCTTAAATACTAATAAATTTCTATAAATTGCCGTTTAACGCATGAGCATTTATCGCGTCCATTAACAATAAAATTATTCGTCAGTACATTATTTCTTTTCCGACAATCGCGATAACTCCTTTTACAATTATATGCACATGTTGGATCGGTATTACATGGGTTTGCCCATTAACGTGGTAAAATCTTTCATTTTTACTGATTTGTAGGACTACGAATTTTTGCCTATCATTTTCTGCGATATGAATTCATTACAGAAGCGCAAATATCCAGTATTTACACTATTATGTAAGAATAGTTTCTAGAGTATCATCTTAAATTTTAAGTGTGAATTGCGTCAGAATTACAAATCAATCATAATACTATATTATTGGATGTGCGGGAAACGACATATTTTTCATAAATCAGAAAAATCAGTATGAAATTTAAGCTTTCATAAAATTAGAAAGCAAAATCTGAAAAAGTTTGAATGATCAATAATCTGTACAAAATTCATCATAAAGATAGAGCTTTTTGTTATCGTACGATAAGGTCGTAAGTGGCTTGGACGCGACAGCAATCCGCGGATCGAAAATGCACTTCAGGGAATAAAGCGAATATAGGCGAATCTTACGCCCGTATTAGCTAAAGTGATCGCCGCATAAGAGAACTGAATCACAAGTACGTGTGCAACTACACTAACTCGGAAGTAATTAAATGTACGTATACGTGGTATGGGAAAATTTACTGGTTGCCGTTTGAACAGAGTCACATAAACTACAGACATTTACCATACCCAAGCGCCGGGTGTCAGAACTTTATTCGCCATAGATCGAGAACTGTGCATAATATTGCGGAGTGAAGAATTTTTGACCCGCTCTATAAATTAAATTTTGTGTCTAAGCTCGCGCCTCTCACTACTTACGTATGTCTAGTTGACAAAGAGCTAACTTCTGGACTCGCAGTTCTCCAAATATCCTCTTTCAATTTAAAGGAGGACTGGGAACTTTGCCGGGCAACTATTTTCCTTGGGCCAACTTTTGACTAAATTATGAATTGCATTGTTTTGTTTATTCAGCTTTGCTCGCCCTGCCCAAGCGCCTTATTGTGTGACTGTTAAATTGAAAGAGCTTCCTCCAGTGTGAATATAGTTTCTCAGAATATAATCATTACATTCCAATTGTTTCTAACTTAGGATAAATCCATTTTTAAAACCCATGAAATTTATTCGCAAGCACCAGCACGTCTTTTCTTAAAATATGTAAGACTAAGTTTTTCGATCAAGCAAATTGCAAATAATTACGTTGCATAAAAGGGAATAAATTACTTTTACAATTAACTAAATATATTTATAGCAAAAATCCACTTGAACCATCAACTTCCCCCCCATATATATATATATATATATATACATCACCGTTCATTATTAGTTTACTAATGCATATCCATATTTTAATCTATGAGATTCCCTTTCTCGTTTTTTTCCAAAAACTTTCACTTCACTCTATCGATAATTTTTGTGAAGGGATAAGCGATCCAAAGTTGCTTAAACTGACGCGTTGTTGGAAGAATAGGATTAAATTCAAATTATGAAAATATTCGAATTCTCAAAAGTTTAGCAACAATCGGGTCAAGTAACAATTTCCAACGAAATTCCGTTCAAATTCCAATTTTTTTTTTACCTTTTTGTCTTTTCTTTTACATTCAGAATATTGCAAAACAATTTGTATCGCCAATCTACTTGAGCGCACCGTCGAAATGCATATTTTCTTTTTTTGCGAAAGCGCGGACAGCAACTATTTGTCTAGTAACGATTTTTTTGTTTTTCTGTTTATTTTTTCTCGTAAAATGAAGCTAAGCTCGACGGGAGCGGCCGCGTTCGGTAATCGAAGCCTCGGAAGGAGCGCATCATTCGTGCTCGAGTGGAGTCTGAATAGTTTTGACGCAATTACTTTCGTAAATTGGAATTACTCTTCATAGATGGAGAAGCCGCCCTCTTTCCTACTTTCCTGATAACACGATAGATGGGGAGAGCGGGAGATACGAATAGATGCTATCGTTCCTCCCGTGACGGGATGTTCGTTAGCAGGATGGCCTCGACTCCTAAGCTTTTCTCTTCGTAACGCGTACCCGTCGCCTTTCCGCTCATTCAGAAATTTTCTATTGTCATGGGCAAATCTGAGTGGGAGGGGAGTGGCATTTATTTGGACGAGACTCATTAGTATCGCTGGGCGATATTCTTGGAAATTCTTTTGTAGCGCCGCAATAGACGAGTCCTTTTATCGTTAGACTTCATTCGCTTTCTTTCATTTGCTTCTCCTCCTTTATTTCTTGCCTCTTTGTACCGTTTTACCTAACACCCAAATTTTATACTCGCCTCACATTTCTCTCTCTCTCTATTTCTCTCTCTCTCTCTCTCTCTCTCTATTGATTATTTCCATATATCGCTAATTACTCGAATGAGTATTACACAGATTGTATTAAACGAAACTCATCAATAATTATTTCGCTACACCAATGATCTCGTATCGAGGTGTTATGCTTAATTAGTTGATGCTTGAATAAGCTTCTTACACGCCGAATAACTTAAAGTGCGTCTAAATTAAGCTTTTCTTTTTCATTAACAAGATAAAACAAAAACAAAAAAAATAATGCGGTATATGTAACGTAATAGAGAAATGTACACACTGAATATAGGGAAGACTTGAATTTATAAACTATTTTAAATCAGCCTTCTACAGCGTATTTGTATAGCTTGTATATCTTTCTTCTATTTTCGTCTATACATATTAAACATTATGAAATTAGTACATAAATTAAAACAATAAACGATATTTGAGAAAATAATTTTATTTTTAATTAATTATGAAGAACAATATCGGGAGAATATATACGGTGTACTTATGGTATTCAGTAATAACTATAAGTGAATAATTTTAAACCTAGTTTTTCTGCAGAGTCATCTATACTATGTGTATGAAGTGTATGAAACAATTGATCTCGTTTATGGATACTATAATGTATCCATGCTTGATACAATTATTCGATAATATACCATTAAGTATCATTAACAGCTGAATTTGTTACTGGTCCAGTCCTTTATTCTATTCCAGTAGTCTAAATGTACATCGCTAAGTGGCAAATAAACAATTGTTTTATTTATAATAAATAGGATATATTCGACGGAATCTTTACCTAAATTAAAATCGCGATACATCTCTCCGACGAAATAGTAATATATTATAATGGCTTCGTTACTGTATGTTATCATTATAATTTTAAGAGGCGATTATTTCCATTTCTAACTTATTACATAACATGTACAAAGCGAATGAATGATTTGATTAATAATTCTGTTTAAATTTTAATTTTCAGATTGAACCGATGAATTCAGCTCTTATCAGTTACTGAAAGCCTTTATTAAAATCAATAGGTAAGTGAAATCGCGAAAGAATTTTAATCGAATTTCTATAATTATTAAGCTGTAATTAGAAAATTAATGTTCCGTATTAATGAATAGAAAACCAATATGTGGAATTTTTTGTAAAAAATATTAATTCGAAACAACATTAGAAGTTCTACTTGAAACTTTCATTATAAGAGGTATTGCTGCTACGATTAAATTTTTGCAACAAAATTAAAATCTTATTCAGCTGCAGCATGTACCTGTTTACAAGATACAAGCAGAATTTTGTTCAACTCGTCAAAAGTCAGTTTATAATTCCAGGCTGGTCACGGAGCTCAAGTGAAGCTCCGCGCCGATTAGAATACTTGTACGAGATTTCAAGGAGAGTTCCGGTAGAGTAGAGGGGAAATGGCAAAACATAAACTATTTTAATTACCAAGAGATTTCAGCTGAAGCCAAGGAATGTATAGGGTTGTCGAAGTTAGCACAGCCAGGCCTCATAATCTCCGCACAGCTCGCTGAGTTATCAGTTATTCCGCGCGTTTCGCGTTTTTCCTACCGCTACAGACTCTGCGCAATTTCATTACATCTTCCTTACGATCTCGCTTGCTCTCTTTGACGCATTCAAAGTATTGCTGAGACGTTTAGTCCCGGTGTTTGCCTTCAATTAATGAATCACTTCCATTTCTACATACATCTATAAATATATATATATATATATATATATATATATATATGTATATATAGATTTATATGTATGCCGGCAAATAATACAAATACTTCGTCCTCTTTTTATAACAAAGTCTACTTTCGCCATCTATTATGGAATATCTTTATTCATAATCCTTGGATGCTTTCTTGAC
The DNA here is from genome assembly GCF_000503995.2 of Ceratosolen solmsi marchali. Taxonomy (NCBI): domain Eukaryota; kingdom Metazoa; phylum Arthropoda; class Insecta; order Hymenoptera; family Agaonidae; genus Ceratosolen; species Ceratosolen solmsi. The sequence continues at coordinate 7,587,310 of NW_011948425.1, read as the reverse complement.
TTTGACAACTAAGCTCCTAGGACTGATGTTAGACAATTTCACTCTCAAATATTATATGTCAGTAATATTTTTTCTAAGATGCTTTCAAATGGAAATATTTATTATTATAAGATTATCCACGTAAATCAAGTATCTATATGTATGCTTAATCCTTATATTAATTACTACATGTATATTTAATAGAAATTTTTATTACACTTATATTAATTGTATACAACTTCAATTTAATTTGTTATCCAAATGTTAGAGAATTAAATCTTCAAATTTAATGGAAAGTATTAAGAAGATGCTAACATTATCATGGTAATTTTTATTATATTTTGTAATACTATTGTTGAATTCCATTTTGTGGCGTAATATTACATTTATAATTTTCATACGTAGCGGTTTTAATACACTGTATTTTAATATGTGAATAAGCAAACAATTATATTTAAAATAAATGCTATTTATACAGCAATATATTACGTTTATCATAAAGTAACAAAGGTATTTTGTTTTACCTTACTATATTTGTATTTTATTCTCTTTAAAAACAAAGTATCCATAATGTATTATAATATATTATATATTATATTACTATTATACATATATTTCTTAAGAAATATATTGTGAAATTACACATACCTGTATTTTATATTATATTATGTATGAATAATACGCGGAGATAATTTCATGAAGCTCTCAATTTCGCAAGGATATGACTAAATAATTTCATAACTTTGACTGTCTCTGCCATCCGTAATTCAATTAAAATAAGATTAGACGATAGTTTTTGACATCTATAAAATATAAGTGTGCGTGCGTGAATTTACGCGCGAGTGGGAGGTTGCGTATATGCGTCTATGTTTGTAAATATATAACATCATAATGCAGGCATTAAGCATTTTAAATTTAAATAAGTACGATTAAAAAATACGACCTTGGCTAAATAGGACATATATATTTGAAATTCGATTGTATCAGTCGGCACGAATTAATCCATAAGTTCCGCATTATATATTTATTATAGACTCGCATTTCATATGTACGCTTGGTTATGTTTAATTCAAAGCACTTTTAAATAATACTATTACCCATACTTTATTCACAGTAAATTAGCTAATGACGCACGGGACAGTATCGACAGTGAAACAATTACCGATAACTATATTACTATTTGACTTTAATGGAGGCATCGATATCATCTCACTTACCAGACTCCTTCGTTGACTGACAAGTATCGGTTTCTCCGGAGGTACCTGACTGTAGCTCAAAGCATACACATGCACTGATGAATAGTTACGTTGCATAATCATGAGGTACAATGGATAGTGAGATTAAACAGAAATCAATTTTCGTATTTCTCGAAGAAAGATTACGATGTTTGGACCATTCGGGATCATTGATAAAATCTATTTGACTATATTATTTTAACTTATTGAAAGTTAAATAATGTTGAGAAAATTGGCTTTAATTGGAGTTTAAAATCCGGACTTCTTTATTTTGCCATCATTGGTAGCCGTTGCCACACGCATGCTTCAGCAAGTTCAAAATTATCACTATAATAACATTAAACAATAATACATTATTTTAAATGCATACAGAAGCTAATGCATGTAAATTGCGCAAAACCGATACTATTATTATACGACTAAGAAACAAAGTGGCTTAAATATTAATACCACGTTAAACATTTATTTCGAAAACCGTATAATGATACAAGGCGTAAATAACTAACGACAAGGGTAGTTATATCTTACCCAGACTGTTACAGGCTAATGTATTTTAATGTATCCAATGAATTCAAAATTCAACTATAAAATCTGTAGAGTTCCTGTGTGACATGCGTATGGGTCGCCTGAGAAATTATACCCTTTTGGATATGCTTGGAATGTTTCTATACCGATATTCGGAGGATATCTGTCATTACAATATGTCTTATGGACATTCTCTGCATGTACTAACTCCATTACCGAGTCATACAATTTATAAAACATCAGATTAAAATTGTCTATATTTATATTACAAATACATGAATATAGAAGCTTTCGACATTTTCATCCTAATTTCATGTGCATAATATACAATCGTAAGGAAGCAAATGTACAAAAAAAATAGCAAATGTACAGCACATGTACATGTTAATTCGTAAAAGGCAGTATTTTCATATACATTTATTATTTATTATATACATTATTCATCTTCTACTTGTCTTCTTTTTTAATGAAACGAATGCACGTTATCGTAATTTCTTTAATAATTTCTTATATCATCCTTGCATCCTTGGAATGGACTTAAATTTACTTTTAGTATGATATGTAAAAGACATTGAAAACTGATTTAATTGAGATGATTATTAATAGATTATAATTTATATTCAAAACAATTCGAATTTGAATGGAAATAATGTCTGGCATAATAATCCATATATAACTGAACAACTTACTTTTAACTTTTCATCTCTCTTTATCCCTTTCACACTCAGTCACTCTCTTCCATTCTCTCCCCTCCCCACTCTAATACACATACGCCAGAACTCGCGCGAGCGCAAACACACACCCACACACACACACACACAAACACAAACACAAACACACGCACACATTTTGTCACTCTCTTTCTCAATCTCCTTAGTCCTTATTCTTCGTCTTCCCTTCCTCAATCAAACTATCCTTCTCTCTCTCTCTCTCTCTCTCTCTCTCTCTCTCTCTCTCTCTCTCTCTCCCTCTATTTATTAAGACCAGGGATGTGGGGGAAGCTCGGTCGTATAGAAGCGGGTACTTGAGATGTGAGAATTTGCTGGTGCGGCTTCTTTAGAAGCAAAAACCATATGCTACGGCGTGGACTATCGTGGCGCGTGGTTCTCCAACTTCATCCACTGCTGTGTAGTCGTACGGTCTATGTATACGAAGAAAATCGTCGACGATATAGGTCGAAACTTGGTACGTGTATAATAGATTAGCGCGTTTTCTATTGAAGTTAGGCGAGATATAAAGTGCCACGGAAAGGAGAAAGTGCTGACCGAATGTAAACACTTCAGTTATGTTACAGGAGAGTCACGTTTAACTAAAGATAAAATACTAGATAAAATTACGGGAATGGTTTTTTTTTAAATGCACTACTTTTGGTGATTATTAATCAGTTGGTGGAGTTGATAAATAAAGCAAAAGAAGCTGAAGTTAAGCTTTATTTTGATAAATTTTATGTCGTGCGTAAAATATAGTAGGATAAGGTTCTACTTCAATAGTGTATAAAAAATAGTTGCGACTTAGGTACAAGTTCAATATTTATATTACAAAACGAATTAATTTTTATATCATTGAAAGCTGAAGAATTCTTTTTTAATATCTTTAACAGTAAATTCATAATAATAATAATAATCATAATATAACTAATATATTTTAATATAATTTTCCGAGTGCTAATTAATAGAATAATCATTTTCTAAAGATATATATATAATAATTTTGACGGTAATTTTCTAAATTTATTTGTAATTATCAATAGTATAATAAATAACGACTACTTTAAAAGTATTTTTATTGCTTTGTTCTTAAGAATAAAAATCTGCCTTACAATTCCATTATGCAAATCATTTCTATAAAATACTTTTATAAACACGTCATACGAATTTTTAACGTAAAATAATATAGATTCTTGATCTTGGAATATGGAATATGAGTGATACTCAAGAATGGTAAGATTACGGATTTTACCATATTTTCGAACTCTAAAAATTAAATTTTACTGGTCAAATTAATTTGCAAATGATGTCCCGTAATGAAATTTATATCCAATTTAGTAAAAATGTTTCAATTTTAAGTACATTATTAATATTATGAGTAAGTTTTACGTTTAAGCTAAGTAATTTTATAAAATAAAAAAAATAAGATGAAAAAATTCTATGATTTTATAAACAAAATTTTCAACAAATTATTATAATGCTACTTGAATACAGTATTCTTTCTGATGAGAGTGACTTAATTTACCAAACATAAAACTCAAATCGAGTGTATAAGTTATAAGTTACTATATAAATAGATTAAGTTAACAGCTCATAATTAAATATAAAAGCAGATAATAACAAAATATATTTTGTAAAGTATAATAACATTGTATTCAATAAGGGGACTAATTATTATTTTTCATTGGTGTTTTTCATAGAAAATTCTTTAATTATAAACACTATAGAAAAATACTTTATAACTGTGAGAAAATTTAATTGAATTGTAATCAATTTATGTAAGATAGATAACCATAGATTATACAAATATTTTATTTAATATCTCACTCTACATATATGCGCGTCTATTTTATGTTTAAAACTATATTACAAACGTTATTCTATAACGATTTTTTTTTTTTATATATAACGTACTTTATCCGTAAAAATGTTATTACGTTAAAGTAGGATACTCGTGCTACAACAAGAAAAAAATACAAGTTAAAATAATAATTTAACGAAAGATTTCAACTACTGTTAACGTAAAAGAAGTGTTTTCTATGTAGTATATGAAATATATAAAATCATATTTATTCTGACTGTGTTAAGTAATTCCCTTTGAGTTTGTTGAAAAAGTTACTCGTGCATAAGCAAACAAGTCTTGCGCTTACTTTACATTGTTTTAATATTAACTAGCTTCTTTCATTATTTAACAGAAATAATTGTTGAAGAAGAGGAGAAGATAAACAATATCTACAAGAGTATTAATTTAAAATATCTTTGTAAATAAAGTTTTGATATTGTAAATTAGTTGGCGAGTAAGCTTTCAGGAAAAATTGAAGTATTCGATGAAATTGTGCATCTGCAAATAGTTTCAACAGTTCTACAACAGAAAATATGCTGTTGTAGAAGGATCGAGCGAACGCTAGAGATATTTAAAGTATCACAGGCGAATGCTTTGAATAACAATTTTTCAATTTTCTAAAATATCAGCACGGTACCACGTCAAAGAAGTTCCAACCACGTCGATATATCGATACGCCTGGTATTCAACACTTCATAACCGAGCCATAAAACATGCATTATACAGACTCCTCGGCAATATCTTAGTCGGGCATGGTAATTTGGCATCAGCGGTTGCAGTAAAAAATCTGTTACGTCAAAAATAGCCGATGCGTGTAATGATATAAAGGAAGCTCGCACGATCCCACCTCGCTCGCACAGTTCGACGATTGCGGCCGGTGAAAGCTCAACAATAGGGTAAACGCACCGCGAAAGCGTCCATAGGATGAATGGTGGCGGGGGTATCAGATGCAGGGGCTATGGCTACGGTGACGGCTAGGCATCGTAAAGCCGCGTAATTTTATGCGCAAGCCCGGGGGAGTGGCGCAGGGATTTCGGGGGTGGCAGAGGGTCGAGGTGGAACGCCGGCGACGCCCGTTAAGATTCGCGCGTGGTCATGAGTTAACCGGTGTCGGCATAATTTTATGCCCCCGAGCTTTTACTAGCCACAAGAGTGGACGACAAGCCACGCACTTCTTCTGTTCCACTATACGCCCTGTCTTTCCTCCTCCTTCCCTCTCACATCATCCTGCTTTATTGTTCTCTAACTTTGCAGATGCGATTAATTTTATGCACGGCGCTTACCTACGCTTTACATATTTAAAGTTCCAGCTTTTGAAGAAATTTAAGCTCTTTATTATACATCGCCAGCAATATTTTTCCCCTTGACTCGTTATTATTTATTTTAGAGTTCTGCTGGAATATGTGGGAAAAATACTTCTCTAAAGTGCTCCATTAGATTCATAAACGTAATTTCATCTAACTCGAGCTCGTAAAGTCGGTAAACTGTTTAGGAATTGGGTTTATACTTTCGTGATTAACAATCATCCCTTTACGACATATTCACAAATTATCATTTTATAAACTAATGCAGATTTTATAGCTGTTTATCGCGCACTTTAAACACTAATGCATAATTTTCATTAGCCCTGTTGATTAATTTTATAAATGATATTGCTTAAAAATGAAAATCTCTAAGGCTTTACAAGCTGTTACTTTAAACGTAGCAAAATCATTAATAGTAAACAAATATAATTTATAAAGTTGCAATTTTAAATAATTTGAACATGTACACTCGGTAAAAAAAAAATATATATATATATATATATATATACTGCATGATATACTGCACCTACTTCATGATATGTTACAAAACTACATGATATACTATGTCTTTACTACTTGTATACATACACGCGCCCGCGCCAACATACACATACACATACACAAAACATGCGAGAGACATTTTTATGCATTGCTTTTGCAGTTATGAATATTAAGGACGAATAAAAATTAGTTCATTAGAAAAATAAAGCAATATAAAGAATTATCAACTCAATTTCACTTCATGCGTAACAAAATAAACAAAAAAGCCATATATGTACAGATTTACCTCGAGATTTGTATTATCCTGTAAAGGACAAGAGCTACATATCTTGAACATTTATTTTTCATCCATGTTAAAATAAGAAAGACATACGAGTACTCCCCCCTCCCCCATCTCGACATATCAACAGAATAATTCGTTATCTCTCATTCTTTTGTCTATGTTAGGCTGACGAGTGAATAAGAAACCACAAATATCCTAAAAGCACTAACTCAGCAACTCTTAGTGACATCTTTGCCCTCTTCTCCCTTGACTATCGTACTTTTATTATTTCTTTTTTTCCCTACGTCTCTCTCTCTCTCTCTCTCTCTCTCTCTCTCTCTCTGACTGATAAGATTTTATATGTCTTCGGGATAGAAGAAAGGTGAAAGATCACAGCTTGCTTCAACGATTTAATTTTTTGCTCAAACCCTGCAGAAGGCCTGTTCAACCATACTCTTTTCTTACCTACTATGGGTATTCTAAGACAGTCGAGTAACTATACCATTTTCGCTATATAAGCAGCAATTTAATAATAATAAAGCATACAAAAGATTCAAAGAAAAGTGGTTGTATAACGACAAGGTTAATATTTAGAAAAATCTGACTTATCGATACATTTTCTCGTATGTGAATAATATGTAAGGAAAATCTGAAATGACGAAGGAACTTTATCAATAATTCATGAAAATATGTAATTATATTTTTTCATTTTGAATTAAAATTTATTATTTTAAATGTCACTATTTACTGACATTTTCTGCATAATACTAGTAATTTTGTATTAAATTCTTGAAATATGGTATACTCGTAATAAGTCACTTAATAATGAAAATGTGTAACATAATTTACGAAAAATTTACAACTTATATCTCAATATTATTATTAAAATACAGTAATTTCATGTGTCATTTAAGAGTTTTACGTGTTTATTATAAAAAACAAAATTTTAATAAATTGTTTTTAGTAGTCCGAGTATAGAGAAGAAAAATGGTAATATACTGACTATTCAAAATCTATGTCTTTTTCTTTAGTTCATCCATCCCATAAGAGATATATATCACTTAGTGGACTGTCTTATCTTGTTCTCCTTTTAATTCTCTCTCTCTCTCTCTCTCTCTCTCTCTCCCTCCGTGTCATATCCTCCATTTATTTCCTCTCTCCTTCCAATTCGCACATTACTTCTCTTTGGAATTCGGCAATATGCATACTTTAGCCGTACGCATATCCCATTGTCTCAACGACTAATGCTGTACGAAGCAGAGATTCTAAATATTCTCTCCAGACCTCTTATACTCGCGCGCCTACTCACACTCGCACGCGTATCGTCAGGCGCGAATATATCAACGATGGAGACACCTAAAATGTATATAGAAAACGAGTGGGTGGGGAGGTTGAGGTAGCGTGAGAGGGAGGGGGGAGGGGTCTTAGGCTTGAGAGAGTAAGAGAGAGTAAGAGAGAGTAAGAGAGAGAGAGAGAGAGAGAGAGCGAGAAAGAATGAAGGGGCGAGGGGAGGGGGTGATAAATATAGAAAAGAGAGTAATAATAACCAAGAGGTGGTAGAGAAGAGTGAGAGACTACTACCTCGGGCCATGCCTAATGAGCTTCCTGCAGCGGCATCGTAGCAAATCCGTGCGCACTATCTCGGCCCGTAGAGCGCATTCACGATTATTCAAATCCTCGGCGTGCGCGTTTGCGGAAGCCAGATAAAAAGGAGCAGCTACGCGATTCTGCCGTGAGCTAAACACAAGCCGACGAAGGAGAGGGAGAGAGTGAGAGAGCGAGTGGGCAAGGGGGCGTCTGGTAAATGCAAGTGGTTAGGAGCGAAGCTACCGTGAAGAACTTGGCCGTTCAACAATCGACATCGCATTGTCTCAGCTCGTGCATATAGTGCCCAAAGTGACACAGAGGATCTCCTGCAATCTTTTTTCTTTTTTATCCCCCCCCTCTTTCGCTCTCTCACGAATGCGACTGTTTTAATAACGCGAATCCCACCGCCACATCACCCCATCGCTCTCGCTGCTTCGCGAATGACAATTCAACTTTCTAGGCAAGACGATGTCAGCGCTAACTGAAGGAGAGAAAAATGGTGAGAAACACTGCTGGCACAGAGAAGAATGAACGAGAGGGAACAGTTGGAAAAGCGCGAGAAAAATCTTGATGCGTATAATATCTGCCTGAGGCTATACGACTGTTCTGTTTCGCATCGTTATTCTCTGGCCATAAGGAAGCTTATCGTATCGAAAAAAAGTGGCACGTTTGCGTTCTGCAGCTCGATTTAAGGCACATGCCATGTACAAGAGAAAGGGGAGAAATGGGCTTCGTTTTTCGTTTTTGTTCTTTTTTACACTTCTATTCTACCGCACTTTCTTCCTCATTTTTCCCTCATCCACCTTTTATTTTACACACACGCACACACCCACGCAGCAATACCGACGGGGATTATCCCAGTCGAAACAACTCTTATTTTAACTGTATTTATTTATTTCCGCTTACTGCACACAATACGGGACCTAGTGTACAAACTCTTGCGGCTGTATGTAAATAAACATAATTATAATTATTGCATATATATTAAATTTAAAATATTTGAAATATTTGAGAAATTCGAATTGATCTATTAATACGTAAATGAGCTACGAATGAATTATAGTCGTTTAACGTATAACGAATCTCTCGTCATTCTGCAATTTTCCAGTTATATTAAATAGATTTTGGTTATTCGGGCATTTTAATAAATAACAAATAGTCATAATAAAGGTGAATTATCTTTTCGTTTGGAATCACAAGATGTGCCTTAAATTTGACGATTTATAGAACAATTTAAATATTATTCTTAATATCGTTGTTATTTACATTGCTTCAAGGAAGCGAAGCATACGATTTCATTATCTAACAAAGCCAACAACTAAAATTAAGAAGTATCTGCTGGAATTAAAAGTCTTTTGAATGACAATATGACGAGATATATGATTAACGGTATATTTAATAATTATCTTTGTAAGCTCGTTGAAGATAAAAGTTAGTTTGTAGGGTAAAAACTTCATTATGCATAATCAAATGTCCTTTTTCTTCGACCATTGAACCAGCGATTGAAAATAGGATGATTTTATATTAATATTAATGTTCAATTAGTTTATCTATTATTCAATACATTGATAGATAAATATATTTACTCGTACAAATAATATTCAATTTTTGTCTAAAATTTTTACACATTTCTGTAAAAATATACTGCTACTAACTGGGTTTATCTAATATTCCAATTTCTTTTCTCAATTTGTCTACAAATACTACTTTGGTATTTGAAAAGTGAAGTAAAATTAAAGCTGTGCAATTGGAGTATTAAAACGTAATCCTTATCAAATCCGAGTTATGAGATATTTAAAACATATTTTATATAGAAAATTTAAAACTTATTACTGATATGTAGAGGAAAATAGCTATGGCAAATTAATAAAAAGGTTATTAGCATTCGGAATTTGTTTTGTTTTCGTTTTCTTTTTTTTATAAAATAATTATTATTAATGATAATGCTAATTTAATTTATTAAATTTAAATATCAGCTAATATTTTGTTTACGTTACTTAACTTACGTACTTAACTTAAGTTAAACTATAAAATTACATAAAATGTTCAGAATACGTATATAATCGATTATTGCATAAAGCTTTCGTGAATACATTAGTATACACAATGCAGAAAATTACAAGCATTCTCTGTCTATAATATGTTATATTTATAGAAGGCTTAGCTAAAAGTTTAAGCAAATATGCACAATTAATTTTCAATTTTATTAATTTATCAAAGTTTTTAATACATATTTCTAATTACTTTAATAATGTCATCTTAAAATTTATAGTTTTGGTACATCCCTGCCTTCAAAACCATAACCACTTTTATTTATATCAATACAAAACATTTATCAGTCATAATTGATACCAATAAATTAATTGGTATTTCGAATAATTTAATAATATTTATATTCGTCCCTACGACGTGCAATGCGACTTTTGAACAAAAGTTAAATTAAATCGCGTGCAAAAATAACTTGAAATTATTTTATTAAAAACGTTTTACGAGCAGTCAAAGTGCATCTCCTCTACTCCTTTTGATACTTTTAGATAGCATGAATTAATAATACACACGTGTCATTTTTCCCTGTTGTTGTTACAGATCAGCGCGTCTGTATCTGGTCGGATGATTCAGAACGACAGGCGACGGCTCAACTTCCCAAGCTTTACCTCGATAATGAGAGTTTAATGAAAATACTTTTCCCTATAGTTTTAAAGCTCGCACCGCATACACATGCACATTCAAAGTTGTGACTTGGGAGAAGGTTCAACGATCAAAGCGAATGAAGCGATCCGTATAAATTAATTCAAGATCTGCGGCGAGGGGACAGCCAATAATTTCAGAAATCGAACAAAAATTCCATTCATCAATCGATCAACGATAACACATTTGTTGCGGTTTAATAATTATTCGTTAAATAAATTAACAGCTTACATAGTGCTTTTGGAAATTACTTTCTGCTTCTGATTTTATCTAAAAATGAAATTTCCTATAATAATTACATCATAACGAATTAATGTATGCTTAAAAAAAAAGTCTATACTTATTAAAATAACGTTCAATGCTAAATTTCAAGTCAATAATTAATTTCAAACATGAATTTTTTATAATAAAAGCAACATATTTAAACGCCCTTTTGATAAATGAAACATTAAAATTTTCTTCTAATGACAATCAATTAATGAAAATCTAGTTAATTCAATAAATACTAGTAAAAGCTAATGGCAGTAATGAAAATATTACAATGTGCTACTTTAATTTCATTTATTTGTAGCTAACAATACAACAAAGAAAACAGATACAGAACAGAGTGTACAGTATCGATAATTCATAGGCAATTAAGATGGCCTAATGCACTAATCTAAAAATTAACTCGATAACGCCCAATCAACCCTCGTTAAAATCATTTAATTCAGCTTCATTATATATGACGAAGAGTGGAAAAGAATTAAAAGTTAGATGGCCCTCAACGAACTCCTCGACGATCGACCTACAAGCTCCCTTAATCCTCGATTGCGACGGTCTTAACGCATCGGCCCTTCTCACCCCCTCTCCAGCTACATCACGAATTACCGCAGCCGAGTTGATAGGTGAGAAGGGAGAGAGAATCGATTTTTAAATAGAGGAAAAAGGACGGTATCAACAAACGCACCAGGATGCGCGGCGCGAATTCTTGCATCACGCACCGTACAATCGGTAGGCTGCGCGCTGTTGCTCAACTCTATCCGTCCTCATACAGTCGCAACATAAAGCGGATTTTCCCGCTAAGCAGATGGAAATGCAGGCGCTGTGAATGCGTGGCAATGCTTCGTCGCCCGTCTCCCTCGACGCCGCCACCGCCGCCGCAGTTGCCGGAGCCGAAGCCTTGGAATAGAAAGCCCCAAAAGGATGGAATGAGGACACGTGGAGAATGAGAGGAAAAGAGAGAGAGAGAGAGAGAGAGAAGGAGAGCAAATAAAAGCCATCTCACGTCGGCTATGCGGCCTAAAGTGAGTATATGCTAAAATTCACGCCCATCACTCTCACTCTCACTCTCTCTCTCTCTCTCTCTCTCCTCTCTCTCTCTCATCTTCTATCCAACTTTCCACTTTGTCCCGCGATTCTTACGCACTTATAACGAGAATCTCTTTCTCTATCTTGCACATGACATATGGTTAAGGCTACGCATTGAGGAAATTTCATTGGTTCGAAAAGAGAAGGTGACGGCGGATAAGCGCAAGCTGAAAGGGGAACGAAGACTTCAACATAATGAAGATACGGCTTCCAAGTAAATACAAGTTTCACCAAAAGACAAAAGGATAGTTTTTAAGCTGTTTATAACATTTTTATCAATTATGCTAAATTAGTAAACATGCACATTGGTTTATAAATATGTACATGTATATTCGTGGATACATAAGAGTATCTATTTGTTATCGAATTCAATTCTTATAGTTAACGTCGTAAAATATATAGCAAAATATATATAAGCGTTTGTATATATAAAATTTTACGTAACTAAAGAATTAATAAGAGATTTTTTTTCATATCACTTAATAGTATCAAAAAAAATTCTGTAGTAAATTCCTTAAATTTTAATTATATTTTTGCTTTGCATTAATTTTAAAATAAAATTTCCCCACAGACTAAAAGTTAAACAAATTATAAGGCAATCAATGATAATAGTTTTGTACATGTCATGATATTTTACAATAATTGGTAATAATTTCATTAGTAATAAGATTTACTACCATTTTTTTTCCAAATAATAATAAAAAACGAGTATTGATAATTGGCCTACAAATATTGACGAGATATTAATGAAAACTATAGGATACTTTTTAATATTGATATTGTGCTAATCTGTGGAGTCTCACTAATGAAAATGACGCCATTTAAGATTTTTTAGCAGTCATCGTGAATTAAAAATAAAACGTTAAATTAACATTGGAATAATTTCTACGTGATGTGTACAATATGAAGTGTTAAATGATTATCAAAGTTATTATTAGCACCAAAGTCTATGACAACGAAGACTCTTTAACTTTAGAATTAAATATTTCTGTAATTAAATATTCAATTGGAGAAATGGCTGCAATAATGATGTGATTCAAATCTGAGTTTGCTCTTAAACGATACAATTGTAATATATTTCTAAAAATAACTTAAAATCAAATTGTTCATAATTAGAATTATTTATAAAGTCGTCGAGTTATATATATATATATATATATATATATATATATATTCAAGTACTGAAATAGTTATAAACAAAAATTGCAAATTTATAGTAAATGCTGAATATCGAACTATAATAACATTGAAGACGTAAAATGTTTGAAATTGAAAATGTTCTCACAATTCATTTTATCTAATATCTAACTAGATATAATTTAGTCTTTTTTTATTAAGAATAAGCCTGCACTCGGGGAAGATTCAAAATTCTCTACTTATGGCTTATCACTCTACCGATGGTAATGAAAATGAAAATTATAAATACACTCAATAAGATTGAAAATCTATTTGTTGTTTTTAAGAAAGAAAAGTGCATGTTTAATTAATTTAACTTTACAATGTCAAAATTGAATAAATTAATAACTCTTCAATCTACAATAATTTCAAATTGTAATTCCAAATACATAAGCAAATAGTTCAAGAGAAGAGTTAGCGAGCGAAGATGTTGAATGTGGGTGAATAGTCGTATAAACTCGTATGTACGAGGCTCTTCATGGTTGGACTTCTAAGCAACGATAAAGTTGCAACGACTCAACTAATATACAGCGGGAAAAGGTGTTCCATGCAAATGAAGTAAATGAAGATTTAGAGGAACATCCCGATAATTGCGGCAACAATTCAATTGTCTTAAATTTTTTTTGTAAAAGTAGCTTAAAGTCATTCAATATTTTTATTAGATAATGTTTTATTTTATCTTCATATTATTTCCTATTCTTAAAAAATAATTAATTCAATAATTTATCGTATAAAAAATCTAAACATCACGATTTATAGTCCCTGCAAATAAGTCTTAAAAGATCAATTGTTATAAATATTTATATGTTGATATAATAAATACACCCCCACGTAAAAGTTGAAAAAGTCTTAAAATATGTGTAGACATAAAAACACTCGGTTAATCATTTGTCCATTTGTACTATATTAAAAAATGTTCATAAATAGTATTTTATATACTGTTGTAGCTAAAAAATGTATTAGTAACATAATATAAGAAAGAAATACAAGTTAGCCTCAAAAAATTACTTGTATATAAAATCTCGACACTTATCTTAACTAAAGGGCATAAAACAAATAAAAAATTGTGAAGGCATTGGGATAAAAAGAAAGAAATAAGTGTGCCGGAGATTCACCGATTTAAGCCTCTTTCTCGAGCACTAGAAGTCCTCTATACGACTGTACCACTACAAAATCCGTTGTGTCGATCGTAATCTCTCGATTTAATGCTACATCACACGTCCTTTCACTGCATTGAAATATAATCGACGACGAAACAGAGAAAAAAAATTTTTACGCAATAATAATACAGTTTAATGTCCTTCCACAAGCTTTCAATTACTTTCCTTATAAAATGTAGGAAGGCTTTATATATATATATATATATATATATATATATATATATATAGAGAGAGAGAGAGAGAGAGAGAGAGAGAGAGATTGGAAAATTACATTTTTTAATTTTTGACCAATTTAATTAGTTTATATAGTTAATAGAGTTATCCGTACATTTGATATTCGATTAAATCATCAACTTCGAAAGTTCATGGTTTGGGATTGTTTTTTATTAAATATCAATTCAGCATATTAAATATTTCTTATATAAGATTTCTATAATATATTTTCTAACATTAATACATACTAGACGTACAACCTTCTTAATTAATTAGAAATATAAATATATAAATATATATATAAAATACTAAAATCATTAAATAAATAAATAGTAAGAGTAAATGCAAGGAAAATTGATAATCAAAATTTATTTGAAATTACTGCTTATTTAATACGTATATAAAGCTTCAAATTTAAAGAGGAACGATCAAATAACTTTGTCATAAGTTATGATTAATTTGTCTCCTCCTATTATTTTCTCCATCTTTCCTATTTTATGGCAAGGCTTCGCTCCTATTTGGTTATATCGAAAAGATATAAGAACAAATACATTTCTATTTAACTCAGGCGCGATTCCACAATATTATCACTTCTATTTACATTTGACAATGTAGAAAGTTAGAATCAGACGGAAAGAGATAGAGAGAGAGAGAGAAGACATGAGAAGAGAAGAGAAGAGATTGAATAATGATTCAGTAGGCTAGAAATGATTAAATAATTTTGTCATTCTGCAGCAAAGGTTACATACATTACTTCAAGCATTATATTAAGCTGCGTGTATGTGTAAGTGCGAGTATTACTATGCATATTGACAGTGGTTAATTGTATTTAAAATAATATTAAGAAGTTTTGCTTTGTAAGCCTTATACAAGGCTGGTTAATCATTGTTTAAAAACGAATATCATTTGCATTTATAGTATTTAATATTCATAATTAGTTAAAGTAAACTTTATAATACCTATTTAGTCGAATCGCTTTAGTATCATTGATTATTTCATTTATAATAAACCGTAAAAAAATTAATTCATTAAATTACTTATCTGCATTATTAATAAGCGAGTTTAATTTTATTGCAGTAGAATTTGAAAAGATCTTAATTTAGAATTTAATTTTTCTGATATATTTAATGAGTTTTATTTTGTATAGGAAATAGTATTCTATTATATTAGATAGGTCACTGTTAATATTCGTTTATTTGAAGTACTTTGACAAAATTGAATATTTAGTTTAATTGAAAATGCCATGCTACAGAATTACTTTAACAAGTGAAATATTCCATATCATTATATTCTACTTCATTAAACTAATTTATTGATTTTATGTTCTTTATGTATATATATTCGGTGTAATTTAGAATATTTTAGAAGCATGTATTCCCAAAGTACAAAGGTAAAATAATTTTGCAATTGTAATATTTCTATTATATTCAATTATTTTTTATTACATAAAGTGTCGAAGGTGTTAAGTGATTATTGTTTATTAATGGCATAATAAGGAATTATTAAAATCGGAAAAACGATTAAATATGTAAAGTGTGTGATAAACGACGACGACCTTTTAAACCTTTGGTATTACGAAGAGAATTTCACTTATGAGTATATCGGTTAATAAATAAAAATGGCCATTACGTTTTTGTAACTTTTTTGCTTTATTATTCAACATCTCTATACGCCTAGTGCGTATATGTAAATGTTATTTAATTGATTTTTTGCCTTTTTTCAAAGATTAACAAAAATTATCTTTGATTTAAAGTGATCGCGTTAATTTGTCGATAAATGTGGTTGATTTGATCCAAGGATTTTAGAGCTTCAAACCCAAATAATTAGAGTCGATCAGAATTTTGGTGTTTCAAGGTACCACATAACAATATAATGGAATATGACTGTAATAAATATAAATATATATAAAATATTATTCTTATGAATATATTATAAAACTTTGTGTAAAACTCATATGTAATAGTAATGTCAACTCATACATCTATTATTTATGTATATAATTTAAGAATTTGCGAACACATTAAGACTATACTCCAAATTCTTCATGCTAATTAAATAAAATAAAATCTATGAATGTATTAAAATAAAACGGATTTTAAAAATCTTTATGAATAAATTTACGAAGAAATATTTTATTCATGCTCATAACAACAAGTTTTATTTTAATTTATTTTATTGAATTATAAGTAACTATATCGTGATTTATTGACAAATTTT
Source organism: Ceratosolen solmsi marchali (assembly GCF_000503995.2). Classification (NCBI taxonomy): domain Eukaryota; kingdom Metazoa; phylum Arthropoda; class Insecta; order Hymenoptera; family Agaonidae; genus Ceratosolen; species Ceratosolen solmsi. The sequence continues at coordinate 7,570,563 of NW_011948425.1, read as the reverse complement.
AATTTTTTAGAACTAGTGTCGATGAGAACTTAATGAAATAATAGTATAAGTATTTTATAATCGTTATATTAATGGTTAAATGAGAAGTTAATAGTGTGAAATTATTTCTTACGCTAATGCAATGCTATATTGTTACTTCCATGCTCATTTATTATTTGTAACTCTAAATTAAAAATTGTAATTTTTTCTCAATTTCGTAAACAAAAGTTGTTAATACAATTCAATAGAGAAGTTCACAAAGTAGGAATCTGAATTAATTGATTCATACGATGCTGAAAATCATTAGAAAGTTCGATATATCTGACACTATGCAAATGAAATATTAATAGTACAGCGTAAGCAGTTGTACATGAAAGACATAATAATTAGTGAAAAATTCTGGCCAGTCTGTCAAAACAGACTGCATAAATTTATTTATAAATAATTTATGAATATGTATATATATATATATATATATGTGATATTATTATTTATATTAAGATAAATGTAGAAAGCATTGCTAGGAGAATTATTGGATGGGGAAAGGTTTTGTCCATTTGCGTGTAAAAAACATTATGTCTTTTCAATGAAAAATTACTCAATTTTACAAAGCTCATTGATTCGATTTCCAATACAGCAGTGCATTATGCAAATGTAGCGAATAATCGTTAGTACTAAATCGTGTAGTTTACAAAGTAATATCGAATGACTTGAAATCAAACTGTATCGAAGAGAGTAACAAGTCCTTGGGACACGGAGATTCGAGCGAGTCGCGGACAGAAACCGAGAAACGGCACGTCAAAGAGTAAGTTGGCGCGCATGTTGAGAGGAACGTTGAATCGAGAGGATAGAGTGTTTATGTATAGACGAAGGGTATGAGTATCCTTGAGGTGGTAGAGTTGGTCGTAGTGGCGGGTGTGAAACGCGGATGCATTCGAACGAACAGTGGCAAGTCAACGAACGCCAACCTCGCTTAGCCAAAAGTCAAGCTTCCGGCCTCCCACTTGCGCTCTCTGGCTGTCTGTCTGTCTCTGTCTATCTATCTAACTATCTCTCTCTCTCACACTCTCTCTCTCTCTCTCTCGCTCACTCTCTCGTTAGGCCAGAGCCATCGCACTCCGATGAATGTGAGGCGTTCTAGCGTGTGCCCCTCACGTTTATAGATAGGAGCGTGCCGCAATCAGCCGTACGCTAGGCTGAATTCGGATCCGTAGTCGGGACGCAAATAGTGCGAGGAAGATGGCTAGAGCGAGGCAATCCCGCGAACTTTGCAGACAATTTAAGACGGGACTCGCGCTCTATACCCACGTATGGGCATGCATATATGGATGAATCTCTTGTTGGCACTTTATGCAGCAATGTGAAGGATCTTTATTGTATAAGTGGTGGCAGAGTCGCGCTGCTGAGAAACTTTGCTTGACCGGAGATGCGAGGAGCGAAGCCGAGATATATGGATTACTAATAATTGCATTTTTTCGCTTACCTCACTTGCTGTTTCTCTTTATTTCTCATCAGTCAAGCTTGCAGCGAATTCCACTCTCTCCTGAATAGAGTTATTATTATTAGGAATGGGGAAAAATGAGTCTCTGCGTGACGAGCAGTTAGAAAAATGACAAAATGACCATTGGTAATAGAATTACATGCTTCGAAATGCCCAACGATGGGCAATTACAAGATCCAATGGAAGTAGCACAGGCAAACAATTCCTTCGACGTGGCAAATAAAACTTAGACTTTAAAATGGTGGCCCCGAACGTTCATTGTGGGAGGTTCATTGCCGCCCCAAAGGGGAGCAAAGAAAGGAATCTCTGATGGAGACTCATCAAGTTGTTTTCGCTTCATGCACGGCCACTTGTTTGTATCTTCACGAGACCTGGCCGTGATAACCCAACGGCGAGATACGAGTGGGATGTCGCGATGTCTCCGTCGATGGTAACTCACCGTTTTATCGTATGCCGCGGTATGTTTTACATTTGAAAAAGTTCCGAGGCGTATAGAAACTGTTGTGCGTCGAAAGTTCGCAGATTTTATGCGCTAGAATACGCAGACGGTAGCAGTGACACGAGACGGAATATACGGAAATTTGCGCGACAACTTTTCTGTAGAAGCGAGTTCCACTTGGATTTGATACTTGCTTAACTTCAGAGCTATTTTAAAACGCGGCAAATAAGGGTGCAAGCAAGTGGAGGAGCGCCGCAAATTTTTATGCCACTTTTTATTGCTTAGATACTTCATATTATCATAGTTTATGATTATCTTAGGAACAACCACTTTGTGGATAACGATTTGGAACTGGATGGTATTTTGTGACCTCGGTGGTCTTACTGTTTAATATGTGGTACACGTTTGTGGTTTGGAATTTCAATCGTAAAAACATTGTCTTAGATATTTGAAAAATTTCAGCTTTCCACTAGTCATTACCAGTCGTGTACTCTTAGGGAAACATTGCGAGAGTTTATAAATGAAAGATCACTTGGAAAATAACATGTCGTTTTAAAGGCGTTTGTATAATTTTTTTACTTAATAACAAAAGTATTATTTGAAAGGTGTTATCGACTTGTATGTTGAGAGTTTATCATAAATGTAATATTTAATGTTTATGTTAATTGGTAGATTGCGATAATAATGAGATAATAATGCGAATGTAACTTAACAATTGTCTACTAGATTATTGGAAAAGTAATACTTCAATAGTTTTAGAATAAAGTTTATTTAGCTTTAAAGAAAATTTGTCCGATAATATAAAGCTTGACACGACCCTGCCTATCGTCAATGAATTGTCTAATTTTATAATATTCTATGCGCTTTATTAGACAAATTTTGAAGCATTTGTAATCGTATTACCTTAATATCTATCGTAAATTGCTTTAAAACTATAAAAAGAACCTAGATGCCCTCGCTTCAATTTTCAATTAATTTCATATAAGATTGTGATAGATGCCCACCCTACGACATATAAGCTTATATATATCAAGTACTCCTATCGCTATCGAAATATATAAGAGATAAGAAGCTAGAGAAATTTCATTATTTTTTGCCCAACGTATTTTCTTCTCATTTACTCATCATTAACAAAGTTCGTTTCAACTATACATGCTCCTCTATCTCCATTATTGTTAAATAAATAATCAAGATCCTGTTTTAGCGTTAGCCAAAATTCTATGCATATGAGAAGCATAGAGCTAGCACTAATACCCAAACATAATTTTCCTATCTATCCAAAATATCCTTTAAAATTGCCTACCTCTATGTAATATCAAAATACCCACAATTACTGCAATTCGTTTAATTAATATTTCTTACTTGCGAAAAGGTATAACCAGCATAATTTAGTTATTCAAAGGTAACATAGGCGTCGAGCATAGACAACGTTGAAATCTACCATGAATGACTTTTGCGTACTAAAATTACAACTATAACGACGATGTTAAATTTTGTCAGGGTAAAGTAGTTTATTGTTATACAATGTAAATACTTATTTCAAAATTTCAATATCTCCAATAATAATCTTGAGAATTTACAGTCTTTGAGTTTGTTATCTTATCGTATAATTACTAAAATAATAATATTGAAAATAAATATATGTAAACTAATAAAGCCTGTGTTTTAGTAATGTTGAGTGTGATATTTGTATCTCCTAATATAATACATCGAACCATATGAAAGAAGTTATTGATATTAATTAATATTGTTAATTTACTGATTGTCGTATCTTTTCGAACTGTCATGTGCTGTTTTGAGTAATTTTTCCATTCGCACGACATTTAACCGATTGTGGTTGATCCATATTGCTCCAAAGAAGATTCATATACTAGTTTTGTCCATTGATGTCGTAGACATTTGAATTTGGTACAGTTGGTTTTTTTAGAGTTAATTCATTACAAACACTTCTTTCTAATAGCTGCATGCAACAGAAATTTTCAAAGTCGGGTACGATATAAAATTCGATTCCCGTGAATTTATCAAGTAAATAGACATTTTATCGATTAAAACATTGCATGTTCATTATTGCGACTACATATTTTCAAAAATTAATTAAGAATTCTATTATTAGACAATAATTGAAAAACTTTTCTCGATCCATATATCAGAAAAATAATAACTATCTAATGCCAATAATGGAAAACTCCATAGATGATAAAAAATTTTTTTTGTTTTGTGTGTCTTTTATCTAAATAATGTTATGTTGATCTCGGTAGGAACTGATAAAATAAAATTAAACTACAATTCTTCGCTTTACGTAGCAAAATAAAAAAATCATCAACACGTTCGCTGAATGACATTCCAAATAAGTTTGGACATAACAGCAAAGAATCTGTACGAAAAAAAAGAAAGAAAACAAATATTAATAACAAGTGACCCAAAAATAAAATTTCTTAATGAACTTTCAAGTCCTTTTGGAAAGTTAGGAAAGGAGACTAAGAGAGATGGAGTTAGAGCGCAAGATGGCGAACAAAAAAGTGATTGCGTTGCAAAAACCGTGTTGCTAATGTCGGTACAATCAAGACTCACTGCAGAAAGAAGACTATAACAAAAGGATAAGAAGACTATCTTGTAATTTAGAATCCATTACAGTTATTTTCTTGCTACATAAAATTATGGATTTATATGCACAATACTCAGAGCATTACCGCACACGAAATAATAATAATTTAGTATTATTCGACATTTAACAGGGTTCTTAACTATTTTTAACTGTCTTTTACTTAGCCATCCACGAGTGCATTAATTGCTGCGCTATTTTTTTTATTTCACAAAACTCTTATTAAACCCAAAATAATAACAATTTATAATTTATAATATATAATTTCAGCCGTAAACATTATTTTATAGAGCAGCACAAAGGTCAATTTCTTTAATTAATAATATCGCGTGCTAAACATATAATGTGGATAACGTATAACTTGATGAATTCTTTATTATCTTGGACACATTTATTTACCGCATGAAAATGTAAAATTGATAAAGATTTGGCAAAGTTATGAGAAATTGAACGTCTTTATCTGCATATTAGTGAAACTAGACATTATTGTACTTCGCTATATAAGAGGCCTTGCGACGATGAAAAGAAAGTTTTTGAATGAATATCCAGGAATTATAATAGCTATAATCGCTTGATAAAAACAAAAAATAAATAAAAAAAAAACAATCATGCTTTTATGGTTGGTGTTTCGTTGGTGTTTAATATTTCGGATATTGCGCGAGCTCGACGATAAAAGATAAATTTAAAAAAGAATTTGCATTGAAGAAAAGAATAGAGGTAAAAAGAAATCTTTAGGCATTTTTCAATTGATATAAGACAAAATATTTTTCATCAAACAAATCATGGAACGCTTAATAAATTTGTTAATTACTGAATCTACTAATCATTTGACAGTTATATTTTTATATAACTGCATGATTTAAAATTGTTCGATTTGATTATTCTTGGTGCAATTGAATGGAAAACTTACTGTATAACAATACAAGCTTCCTACTAAATTTTATTGCAACATTTTACGAATTTATGCATTAATTTGAAAATAATACAAACGACTGTATTCTATAATAACAAGTCAGCTTAAATTATTGTAATACATTTCTTTTACTTGGAGTTTAATACTCTTTATTTTCAAACGTCTTTTAAGATTAAAAGTAACCGATATTTTAATCCAGTGCTAACTGATTTGAGAAAGTAGATGTCGAAGGGATTCATAAATTTGGGAGTCAACATCAAACGTCTTTCTCTTTACAATTAACGCATACTCACGATGGATGTGGCCACACATTAATGGGCGGCCAAACCGTGTGCCACGGAACATTTATTAATCAATAAATAACGATGCGACGCGCGAGCAAGTTCTTGCGAATAGGCTCGCGAAAGACGACGGATTCCCATTATAAAATTCGCATCGTTACTGACCAGTGCAAAGGATGCACACTCTACACGCATTCGACCGCTCAAGAAGAAAAAAAAACTAACTCGGCGCACAAAGGAGAGGGTGCGCGGGTGAGGGCTTCCTGCTGCTGCAGCCGTATCCGGGAGTCGGTGGTCAAGGGTCGGGTGGAGGATGGAACGGGGAGTTGCGGATGACTGTCGGGATGGGCTCATTTACTAAAGACTGGTCGAGAGGGGCGAAAGGGCGGAAAAGAGAGACAGACAGAGAGTGAGAAAGAGAGAGAGAGAGCGAGCGGATTTGGCTCACGCCACAGCTTGCCAAACGAGTACCACATCGGCGTGGCGCTGCGCACGCGGTGAGATCTGGCTAATTAATCAAGCTCCGAAAACAGCTTGACAGTGCAGCATCCCAACTTACGAAGCAGCGACCCCACACTCGAAACTGCTATAAACGTCCCCATCCATAAATACGCGGCTGTGTGGGCGGACGGGGAGCGCTCTCGCGCGCCTGCGTATGAAGGAAATGCGCTTTCACGCACGCACACACGCATGCACGCGATACGGCATGCCGATACGTACAATGGCCATTACCGATCGTTTCCCACCTGCTCGTGTGCTGGTAATTGCGTATAAGTGGAAGCGCCTCCACGCCAGGCTCACCCTTCGCTTTTCATTTCGACCGCGTGTCAGTCGGAAAATCCCGTCCCTGGGGGGTAAAGAGCCTCCACCATGTGACGTTCATGCGACGAGAACGACTTTTTTTTATCTCCCTCTGCTCGCCTTTCTTTTTCTCTTTTTTCTCGGCCTTTGTTTTGTTTTGTCGGCTTTTTTCACGCTGCCCAAACAATCGAACGCCGAAGCGAGAGTAGCCTTTATGCGTTTTTGTTTTTGCCGTTTTTGTTTTCTTTTTTGTTTTTTGCTTTCTATTTCATCTTTTTGTTTATTCCAATTTTTTGTTTATTACTATTATTATCGTTGTTGTCATTATTGTTTTTCTTGTTGTTGTGTTGTTGTTGTTGTTATTATTAAATTCCAGATTATATAAGAGTATTAATTTTGTTAGTTACGGTAACTAAATTAGTCGACATTAAATGAATAACCAGTCTATTTGTATCTGATTTAATGCTGTATATTATTAATTACTTCATAATTAGGCATATAGAAAATTCTCCCCCCCCCGCCCATTTATTACCGTATTTTATTCGAAAAGGACTATTAAAATAATATTCAAACCGATAATGGAAATGGGATTGCATTTGAGCTTCATATCGAATATAACTGCTTGAAAAGTTTCTTTTTTCTTTCCTTCGTTATTTCATTTTAAACATAAAAATCTTATGGTATATTATGTAATTAAAAAAAAATCCCATTTTAATATAAAATAAAAATTGCATCACAATTTTATTGAACTCTAAAAATTGTACCTTTTCCAATAAATTAGGCATTAATTTTTTTTTTCTTTTTTTTTTAGCAAACTCGTGTGCTGATAATTGATCTATAATGACAAAGTATGGCTAGAATTTTCAAAAGAATTTCAACAATCCATTTTTCGTTTCAATCATCCATGTTACCATTTAATTCATAATAACAATATAATTATAAACTAGTCGTATGATTGATTATCAATTAATAATAGATAATAACGTTAGAATTTATTTATCTTTATAAGATAAGCGTACAACTATATGACCGCTTTACATTATCGTTTTTATAAAGATTATATCGAAACAATATTAATCCATAGTGTGTAGGGTATGGAAAAAGTTTAGTCTAATTTCCCGTATATTTTCATTAATAAGTCATCTTATTCTACAATGGAGCTTAACTACGAAAATATACACAATATACGCGCTATTTAAAAATAAAAAGCAATCTGACGCTCCTATTGTTGACATTTGAAATTCAACGCATACGTAAATCAATTTATTTCAGTGTACCACTTATACACAACTGGAATATATCTCTAGCCAAATAACTGATATATTAGCGCTAGAGACGTGATGAGAAATATTCTCTCTATGTATACACTACCTGGTCAAGTAAACTCCAAAATCCTCTCTTTCTCGAACCATCTATCCGTATCAGTCTCTCTTGTCAATACCCAATAAATCCAATAGCCGCTCAACCAATAATATTTGGATCAAATATGATATACGAGCGTTGATTTTGTAATAATCCCAAAAACAGTTTGAGCCCAATTGCGTCTACTTATGCATTCATGAATATTTATACAGCCACATACATATTATTTGTATATTCACATTTTATCTATTTATACATTTATATACGCACGCACACGCGCGTGAACGTACAACAGGCATAAACGCGTGTATGGGTAGTTTGCATAATGATGCTAAGTGGAGGAAGCACGCATCTTGGGTCAATAGAAAGAAGAATATATATATAAATAAAATAATTAAATAAATAAAGCATTGAATTGGATAATGTGTAAAGCCATTTATATAGAAACTAAAGAAAAGAAACAAAGTAAATATTACAATTTTTTAAATATTAAAGTAATTGAAAATCTGTTCATTTACATTAAATTTTTAGGAAAATGCTTTATGCAGAAAATTTTTTTAATTATCTCTAAAATATTGTTGTATGCTAGGTTATAGTTATTTTCAAAGAGAAACTGTATTTCAATTCAACGTGAATCAAAGTATTTTTTTTTTTAATTAGATCAGTGTATTGTCATTTAGTTGGTACAACAGATCGAATGGTAAAATTTGCTATCGCGCAGCCCCGGTGAATAATTGAAAATTAAATAATAAAATTTAGAACAAATATGCACTAGCGTTCATTGAAAGATTACACGCATAAGAGGACAATTTACAATAAGTTTTAAAAATATCAATCTCATAAATACAAATTTAATTTGTAAATATAATACGGATCATGTATACAGAATATCGCACATTTTTATATTTATCAATATCATGAAATGAAGAAGCGAAAAAAAGGATTTTTCAACAAATATAATGTACAATTTTTATGTTATATGCAACATACGTGAAAAAAAGTTGTACAAAGAAAAAGTAGTTTTACGAATATTAACTCATTTAGATTGTCCTCTCGAGGAGAACAATATCTCAGTTGTGAAAATATTTTCATCTAAAATATATAGAATTTTATTCTTCTCTCGAATATTCTCTCGAACATTCTCTCTAAAATATATTCTTGTAAAACAATGTGCTCCAATCCTTAATACAATTACATAACCGAGATTGATATTCATGGTCATATCAGGGAATCATCGTGAGGCGGCGAAGCTCGACTTTCAGCATCAAGAAGTATCCGGAAAATGTCTGGCTAAGCCAGTAGCTATCATCAGGCAAGAGAAGGAGTGTATGTGTATGTGCATGTGTGTGTGTATGTATGTGTTCGTGTGTGTGTGTGTGTGTGATAGAAAAAGTGAGGAGGACGAAGGGAGAGGTATAAAGCAAGAGCTCGGAAGCTAAGAAAAGGCTTGTTCCACGGAAATGGCGTGAGAAATACCAAATAGAAAAAGTGCAGTCCCGATCTGCCGAGCGTGTATTTACGGGTCAGTAGTAGAGAAGGACGGAGAGCGTAATGGGTCCCAGGGATATAGCGAGAGGCGTAAGTCAGCATCAGTCGGTGGTATCCCGTAATCCTGACCAACACGGCCTCATGCCACCCTATGCCAATAGATCTTCGACTATACGACCAACGGCCCTATTTCTTCTCTATCCTGCTCTCACTTTCTGCAAGAATGCCCGCCCATATAAAGTCGCTGCCCGTCTTTATTGAGGCTACTAGATACTGTCTTTGATCTTTAGCTACTTTCTTTTCATTTTCATTTTTATCCAGACGGCCCACTTATACCCGCACAGATTTCAATTTCATCACTGCTCCTCCTCTTCTTCCTCCTTGCTCTTCCCTACCTACCCAAAACTTACTCACTAACTCACTCACTTCCTTTCTACTTTTATCAGATAAAATGAAATGAGATGAGAAAGTGAAACTGAGAGAGAGAAAGAGAGAGAGAGCGAGAGTGAGTGAGTTTGTATTAATGCAAAGATTGCGATCGCGCACGGATTTGCGCGTACGTGGTATTTTGCATCCTATATTTATTTCCTGCACTTTTCTTCCTATATTTTAGTTCTTAACAATGTTAGGTGAGCTCAGCTACTTTTATATATATCTTTTAAATTATAAAGAATCTCTCAAGAGTACTTAACGCGCGCCAATAAGATTGAATAACAATCGATATATATATGAAGATATTGATATTTTCAATTGGCATATCTCAATTATTTTAATATCTTAAATTAAAGACTACATGGAAATTCCAAATATCGCTGCGTGCTTTTTCCACCTAATCAGTATAAAATAGAATTTCTAGGGCCTTTGTACCTTCGTATATCTAATAAAATACGGGGATATAACTTTGATAATTTACATACAAAGTCAGGTATAAGTTTACTTTGTCGTTGTATTTGCTTGAAGCTTAAATGTATTAAAATATGTATAGTAACGATTTCATGAGTTTAAAAGAATAAAAAGATCGATTATACGAATTTTTCTAATAATTATCTTCTTCTCAGTATCCTCTCGTTTCAAATAATGAAAAGAACTTTTGCTACAGAAAAAATTCAAAGCTCACATTAGATTTATTTTCATAATCATTAACCAAAGAAAAGAATGCTTTAATTCAAGAATTTATCTTTATATTAAAGAATTTTATGTCTTTCAGATTATAATGGAATATAACTACAAAGATCGCTAAGCTTTTGAAATTCATACGATTCCATTATAATCAGCAAATTGATTTTTATAATATATTACACAGAAACAGTCACGCAACGCACATGATTTATAAGATCTAAGTGCAATTCGATGTAAAAAATATTCCACAATTTATGGTGCGAATTTCATTTATATCGGATATCCAAAGCTCGACTCTGATAATTTTGATCTTATAAATTGCGACTTGGAATATTTATCTAAAAATTCAGCCGAACTCTGAAATCTCAACGTCACTTGCGAGCCACGTGAAGTTATACAATAGTGGCGAGAAGCAAAATATGGGCTTTTCATCAAAGCAGGCAACAACACTTATTCAATTTATTAAGACGATTTAGTTGAGAGACCGAGAGAGTATTTTTTATTGTTAGTGAATATGAAAGTACTGTAAGAGCGGCGTCAGTGCCAGTCACGTCGCGAGAGCTCCGTCTGCGTTTCTCACCCAGGACGAAAGAAATCGGGAAGATTCCCTCGCAGAATTGACTACTCGACATCGCCACGGTAGCAAAAACGCGGTGAAACACGTTCCCGCGCTCTCGAGTAATAGAAATGTCCCGCGAGGTGGGTTATAGCGATGTCTCGACGGCTTGAAGGTAAAAAGTCCTCCGTGTGCGCGTGTATGAGCGAGCGCTGGGATGTGATACATCCGGAGGAAGGATTTTGGCGACGTAGTGGAAGCTGCTGGAGCAGAAAGGGCACGAGTGCCTTTCGTGACGGTAAAATGCCAGAAACAGTGACATCGCCCGAATTAAGTTTTCTCTTTCTCACTCGCTCTACGTCGGCCGCGCTCCTTCTCTCCCTCACTCGTGCGCACGCTCTCTGTCGAGTTTGCGGCAAGACTTGGCGTACTTGGAGGGCGCGTTCGTTTCGTTACCTCAGCGTATTTTCGTGATTGCCCTCGTGCGCGAGAAGAGCCTCTTGGTGCGCGGCGAATTTTACATTTTACATACCCAGCGTGCGTTACAATGACGTCCCAATGAGAGGCACGCGCGCACCGCGATCGCTACTTTGCTCGTGAAAACTGCTCCGGCTACTTTTAATTGAATTCGCATTCCCCGCTCGTGGTCCCTCGTATTTTTCAATTTAATCATCGGTGCCGTCGAGGCACGTGCCACGACGAGAATTCGTAAAGCAGTCTCGTTTATTCCGCGGAACATTTCCTTCTGGAATTTCACAACCAAATTTTTAACAAAGATTAAACCAAAATCGGAATACCGCGCTCACGACTCCATGTTCGGTGTACGTAGACAGGAAATTATCTCGGCGGAAGCGTGCACTCGAAGGATAATTCGCATGCTTCGACGCAACGGGCGAAAAGTTTCGTCACGTTTTACCAAGCGCGCGCGACCGACAACAAGACCAATGACAATTGTCACGCAACTTGATAATATATATATATATATATATATATATATACATATACATATAGGGGTCGACTGCAGTTACACGGCTCGAGCTCGACCCAAGAGTTTACGCGCCTATGTTCCGCATTACCAATGTAAATCTCATCCGTGAGCGCTATGATGACGCGGTTTCTATAATTTGCATTCGCGCGGCTACTTTTTAGCAAGCTTTTGTGCGTCCCTGCTCTCTAGGCTTTCTTTACCCGTCCTTTATCTCTGCATTCTACTGGATGTGCAATCGCGATGTGGCACTCGACTGAAAACGAAAAATGTAAATCGAAGGCACCTTTTTGTTTTTGTTTTGACGAAGAAAGTAGCTGTGTATTTTCGGATTCGTTTGCTACTGCCACCATTCCTTTTTTCTTCACTCGTCTTTTTGTTCTCTCCATATTTTTAAAAGCAAAGTATTCAAGGAATTCGAAAGTGCAAATTTATTTGAAATTCAGCTACTGGCGGATTGGTTTTTTTTAAAAGAATTTTTTTAAGAATTATTTGCGGAATCTGGCTGCGAGCAGGCATACGAAAGTCTGTTATTTAAAAAAATTACCGAGTTACTTAAAAAAGTTTTATATAGGTATAATACGAAGCGATTAAAGAATTTACTGAAAGCTGGCAAGTTTTAATTTTAGAAGATTTGTGACTGTCTGGGTAAACTTTAACTATTGACAATAGCGTTATTCTCTACAGTTGAATGATCATTAACTGAATCGAAATTTCGTTTTTGAGGAACTCTTGTTGCCCAACAAGGTCTTGTTAGTCTAATAATAATAAGAATAATAATGTATCAAATATAAAATACCAAATTGCATAAGGCATTAAAAGGTTGAAAGGTACGGTTATTGTTAGGAATTGAGACCCTCTTTCTGAGCCCATTGTATGCGCGATATCAGGGACGTCTATAAAAATGTTTCCAATCGTCTTACTCAAATCGCTTGAAAATACGTACAAAGTACAATTAATAATCGTATTTCATTGCTTGGATCCGTCATAATTACAATAATATATACATATCTACCTTAGAGTATATTTGTTATATTTGGAACAATTTTCTAATCATTATTTACAACTAATATCTGCCTCGTCCCTGCGCCGTTCAATAATAAAATTTTTCCTACCAACAGGCTATCAAAAGTTCAATTTCATTTAATTTGAAACTTTAATTAATTGTCATCGTCAACCCTCCGAACTTCCATTCATACATTAATTAAACGCCTCTTATTCGCGTTTTTAACGCATATCAAAATCAAAGTTAAAACATCAAACTTCCCTCCACTAGCATCACGGCTATCTCATCACACATAAAGCTTTGAAAATTTTCAACTCATGAGCGTTTTATGGGACCACAAAGTGCTGGCTCCAGAAATTACTCGGCTAATAAATCTCTCGCTTCCTCCTACTCTCCCCCCACCGCCGTTTATTTTACAAATTTCTATTTATTTTTTTGCTGCTTAGCAATGGGAAAACAGCGTAAATCGGCCTCGTCGCACTCGCCTACACCAGCGACAATGAAACAGCCAATTCGTATGCGCTCGCACTCGAGGATTGCACTCCCTACGGGACGGGGTCAGAAAATATTATAAAGTAAATCGGCAGATTGGTCAAGGGCGGAGGAGCGAAAAAATGCACTACCACTATCTTTTCGGACTCCTTTTCCACGCCCGACCAGACAATTGATGTTCGACTGATAGGGGAAGCGTGTTACGCAGCTCGCAAGAGCGCATACAAAGTGTTCGCTTATCGCACTCGGGGCTGGCTGTCACTTATCGAGCGACTGTGAACAATGGCCACGAAGGCCGTGGCGTAGTTGCGAGAAAGTGCTCCCTCTTTCCATGTCAGGCTTAAATCAAGGGAAGTACGCCGCGGGCGTGATCAAAATGCGCGACGCAAGTCGCAGCGAATTTTTTATGCGCTCTATTCGCCGAAATGAAAGAGAATAAAGAAGCGTGGGGGAAGAAAAACACACGACATTTTAGGTGTACGTCGAGGGAACAGAAGAGCAGCAGCTTCTGTTGTTACGACAATACGCAAGACTCGCGGTCGTCCCTATTCTGAATTTTCCTTTGATTGGTTTTGCAAATAAGTCGACGTTTCATTCGTAGTAATACATAGTCATAAGTATTATGCTTTTTATTTCAGAGATTTGACTGACTACATTACTACCAAGCATACTACAAATATTAAATATCATATATATATATATATATATATATATATATATTCTCTATATATCTCCCACGCACACTACATATATAATATATCATATATATATATATATATATATATATATATATATATATATTCTCTCCTATAAATATATTTAGAGGTTATGTATGTTGAAAGAGAGGGAGAAAAATCTTTTCGAGATTTCTCATAGATACTTTAGCTGTTATACGCATTAAAGAACATTATATTGTGTGATTATATAACTCTCATATAGTATAAATTAACGAATAAAAATTCTTATAATAGCATGTATTTTCCAAAATACACATACAAAAACAATATTTAATTTGATATAAAAGTTAATTGATAATTAAAAAATACTAAAAACATATTAGACCCTGTTTAAATAACGTCGTATAAATTTAGAAATACTATACATGATGGAAATAAATAAATATCTTAATATATAATGAATCCAAAATAAAATTAATAAGCTTTCACGTTTAGACAATAATACTAATCATTATTATTATTATTATTATTATTATTATTATTATTATTATTATTATTATTATTATTATTATTATTATTATTATTGTTATTGTTATTATTGTTGTTATTATTATTGTTGCTGCTTTTGGAGGAATTAGAGTTACTATAATTTGTATTGCTACTATTATCACCGCTATTACTACTATTACTTCTATTACTCTAAATAAAAGATGTTAGGGCCGTTAGCACTCTAAAGTAATTCAACGGCGGTGTCACAGTGGATTCAGTTTGACAGAAGAAATACAGGAGAGGAAATATGAATTGACTGTTCATCTTTTCGAACACCTTAAATATGTAAATAAATATGTAATAATATTTGTTATCATTTATACAACATTCTGTTTGAATATAAAATTAATGTTTTTAAAATTTATTATTTCAGTGACATTTGTGAAAAAAATTACTTTAAGAAAATACTAGAAACTTGTTTGTGTGCGTGCATGGGTATGCGCGCGCGTACGTGTTTGCGTATATGTAGGCTATAAAATTGATTCTATTAACATAAAAGATGAATATAATATTTTATTAAAATGATGTAAATAGGAGAATAATGCCAACTATACATATAAAACGAATGTAAAAAATATTACCAAAAGAAATATTTGTTTCCATGCACTTTACTTTTTAAGACATTTTATTATTTTAGTATTTTGTAAATTATGAACAGATGTATAAATATTTTCAAATATTATTACTCAGTATTTATTGTATACAACTCTATGATATAAAAAACAAAAATTTATTATAATTTATATTTTGATTCGATAAATTTAAATTTTACTTTACATTGATATTTTTCAGTTATAATGGGAAAATTCACTATTAACTCGAAGGCTATTAATATGACTAAGGGTAGATTTATTCATTTGAAAATTACATTTCTAGCATTTTTACTTCAAACATAGAAGATTTTAGTAGAAAATATTTGATCCGATAACAATGGTGATAAAATAAGAATAAAAATACAATTAAAAATATACGTCTGTTTATTAAAGTAATTTTTCGTAATTAAAATATAACATACGTTTACAAATAATAATAACTTAATTGATTGCCATTTCTAAACTATAAATCTGAGTAAATTAATTTTCTATTATTCTATTGTGCATATATGTTTCTGAGAATGAAGTGTAAAGAATAAAATCCAATAAGAAATTAGGATTTATCGAATTTTACAAATGTAAGATAGATTTGTACGCACAAAAAAAAACATCTCAATGTACGAATTAAAACTTTAAGTCTAACGACACATTTGTACAAAAGTTTCAATGGTTACATTACAGATATTTTGTTCTTAAAACGTGTCGGGTAATTCCCAATGAATAATGCAGATAACCCATAGTGAAATACTTTTTCTGTGCGAATATAACCGAATATAGGCGCGCATCATCCACACCAACACTGCCTCGTGGTGATAAATATTATGCGACCTGCATTTTATCGTTTACATCACTTTGCTGCGCTGCACACTTTAGAATTTATTCGCCAACTATCATACAAAATACCCGCAATAAAGGGGAGTTAATAAAGTCTGTACAAGCAAGACAAATCTTCCCCTAAAATTATTACCTTCCGCAGATACCTTACAACACGCACACTTACGCATTAAAATGAAATAAAACAGAAGCGCCTAGATATAATTTACTTTAAAATATAATATTTTGATAACTTACAGTTTTTAAAATAAAACAATTAAAATTTTACGATAATGATAATAGGCACAGATGTGAAATTAAAGATTACTTAAACGTTAATGTAATATAATTTCAATTTTATTCTCTCAGCTAATGGAAAGCGCTGATGCCCGTAAAAAGATAAATTTCTAGCCCCAAAAGAATTTCAAAATTATCAATATCTGTACTTGACCTATGAGAAATATAAACTAAAAGAAATGAATGCCATTATTTTTAAATGGACATTTAAAAACATAGCATTAAAAACTCTTGGTTCAAATACATATTGGCTTATTATATATTATAATTGACTATTTCTTCACGATACTGTCTTCTTCTACTGATTTTAATCATTCTTCAAAAAAATATGCAAGACTCAACTAAGAAGAATAGAATGGTTAATTGTTTTTTTTCTTTTTTCAAATAAATGATGTGTCTTCAAAGTAAGAAAGTGGTTTTATCGCAGTTTTGTGCCTCGGCGCAATTCCCTTATTTAAATCATTTCCATCTTATATATCTTTACATTTTCTTCTGTCCCTCACACCTTACTATATATCTCCGCTCACCCAATGTATCATTCGTAAGCCAAAAAGACCTGTAAATAATTTTAATCTAATATTTTCAAATTCGATATTTACGTTATATCATTTAGCTTTAAATGCAGAATTGAACGAACTTTAAATTTAAAAATCAATACTGTCCTTTGTCTTTTACTTACTTGATTGTAATAATCATCGATTGTAGTAGAATAAGACGAAAATAATCGGACAACGTTCGAAACTCACGATCCTTTTTTTCTTTTTTTTAAAGAAAATTATCTATTTAATATTATAATTGAATGCTAATATTAACAATAAATCTTCTTAAATAGTAATTTTATAAAACTTACTCCAATCACTTTTATCATTCGATAGTCCGGATTAAATGAAAAATTCTAATTTTCCTTCAACGTTGACTCAATATAAATAAAGATCCCAACGTCTTTATACTTGGTATGCTCATATAACGTATAATTCAATTCATTAATATAAAGGTATCAAATGAATTGGGCTAATTCTAAGTTGAAAAAAATTGAAAAACTCACTCCAGCAGAGTAACAACGTGAATTTAGCTCCATATAACTTTCAGCCGGAAAGTAAATTTCCCCTTGAGAAATTTAGAGGGTCGTCGCTTATATTAGGTAATACGTGACTCTCAAGCTCCTGGCAAACGAAAAAATCTCTCTAAATTCCCCTGAGGAGGTAAATTGAAAAGAATTGCGCGTCGATCATATACGATTATAAAACTCTATACACCACATAGCCGTCTTGCGAACGCAATTGAATGATTAAATGCGTTTGCGCTCGGACTTTGCGAAAAGTCTCTTCCCCCATTCTACACAAACACACACACACACGCACACGCGCGCGCGATCTGTCTCTCTCTCTTTCTTTCTCGCTGTCTCTCTATGTCTATCTCTCTGTATATCTCTTTTCCTTATTCTTTCCTCTATCACTCTCTCGAGCGCGTGCAACTACCATAGCAGCACGACGCAGCTCCTTATCGCCCACTGCGTCCAATGCATAAAGCATAAAGTTCATATCTCATGCATAAATTCATACAGTAGGAGTCATAACTTATGGCATCTCTCTCTCTCTCTCTCTCTCTCTTTCTCTCTTTCACACAAACACACACACACACACACACACAAACAAAAAAACAAACAAACAAACACAAATACACACGCACACGCACACGCGTACACACACGAAATACATGACAGAGGTATCGAAATCACCGACGCTTGACTGAGGCACGTATGACGAAAGAGAAACCCGCGCAAATGTGTATATGTGTGCGTGCGTACGTGGATGTTTATACATACACGTAGGAAGCAGAAAGATGATGGAGTAAGAAGAGGGAGTGAGCTGTATATAGGAAATAGGTACTTTCTGATAGGACGAATGTGGAAATTCCATTTTGTGCTTGCGATATGTATATATACATATCCGTAAGAGAAAATCCATTTTGGCGATCACAGTCGCCAGAGCCGCAACTGAAAAATCGTCCAATTATACGAGAAGCGCGATCGCTTTTCTTTCCCGCCTTCGGATCGTTCGATAATTTATATATTTTTCAATCTTTTATAAAGGACTGCCGATATCGACTATATAAGATACAGTTTCACCGTATGTGTTTCGTAGGCGGTGTGACATTTATAGCGCGAGTGCGTAGAGCAAACCGCAACGTATGATCGATCGTGACTTTTGATAAATGACAAGCAGTCACAGTGAATTTTCCGACAACATTAATGGGAAACTTGTTATTTATGATTTATTTTTCATATCCTTCGACCACGAAAATTTACGACTAACTGCGATTTTTCTATGCTCCCAGACTAAGCAATAACATATTTATTACGAGTTAATACACATATACTTAGTTATCTTTGAATTTTAATTCGAATATCTTGGCTGTTTTTTTAATTAAGCTATTTTTATACTTGGAAATCAAAATAATGTGGCAAATAAATGAACAGTAATTCACATACTTTAATAAGAATATCTCGAATATAAATAATACGTACATTCATCATTGCTCCCTTAAATGTTATTGCAATATCTGTCGATTGTCTTTTTTTATTAGAATATCAAAAAGCCTTGTTAAATGTAAAATGAACTTTTAAGTCCTTAATACGATCAAGTAACTCAAATTTTCAAATATATGTTCTTATAGATAATCTTTACTTCTCGAAAAAAAGAAACTTTAGTACATTCATTAATGTAAGTTAATAATATAGACTATTAATTAATTACAGTAAGTTAAAAATTAATCTAATATTCTTTCTGAATATTCTTTTAAATGTAAAAGAAACAAAATCTTATAGATAAGTTATACGAATAACCCGGAGTCGTAAATATGAACGAATCGCTTTCCATTTATAACGTTTCACATTAATCAATTGCATTAAAATAACTTACTATCGCCTTACAAACTACTCACAATAAAATCACAATAAATATTTTTAATTATTGCAGATATTATTTTTATACATATTATTGTAATATAATAAGGCGACTCACCCGTGAATTGACAAGTATTTGTCTCAAATTTTTAAAACTAATAAGTTTCAAACAAAAATGTTAACACATAATGATAAAAGTGATGATTTTCTCGGCAGTACATTTTGCATTAAGTAGATAGGATATCGCCATAGCCGATATATCCGAATTTGATAAATCTCTCGAAACAATTGCTTCATACCAAAAAGTATTTTTTCAATTGCAAAATTGCAATTTTATCGTAATCAACAACGTTGCAAGTAGTTTTTGAAACAAGCGACTGCAGAAGACAATCCGATTAATGAATTTTTTCACTTACTAATTTCATTTACTATCGAAATAGACGTGTAGTCATTTTTCCAAAGCATTATCCTCTAGGAGAATTTAAATTTTCGTTATTTAATCAAATGGAATTGTTAAAAATTTTTTCGTTTTCTCATACGTCATGTGTCTAGTAGAAGTATAAGTATAAGTACGTTCTACATATCAAATTCCTTTCGAAATTTACTTCCCGTCGATAAATTATTATAGAACTATCATTGTCCCAGAGAAATAGTTCTTATACGTTGGAATACTTATCAGTAACTAACCATAGGGTTTCCATCCCATTGAATATTAACAGAAAGATCCACGATAAAGTCACATCGATGAGCGCAATGCCGAGTTTCAATAAATATTTATATTTAGCGATCGAAACTTCTATCATAAGATTTCAAACACCATACTACAAATTCCCCATCAATTGTCTCGAGAATTATTAGTAAGTAAGTTTTTGTAAAAACACAACTAATGCACGATATGAAAATGCGCTCTTATTAAACTAAGATTGCTGATTTTCCTAAAATGTATATATATATATATATATATATATTATTGTATTAATTGTCTTCGACATTAATTATAGAAAAAGCTATACGAGAACTATATGAGAACGAGTCAAAAGAAACGAATAAAAAGTCCATCTGTACTTTTACTGATCTCAATAAAAGTTACCTTTTTCACATTCACGAATGAAACAATACGTAATCATTTAATAAAGCTGTCCTCCCCACTTCCGCTCCACGCATTCCGTCCTCACCCTTCGACTCTTTAGCTATACTCATACGCCAAAGCTATACGTAAAAAGCAAAAGGACGTCGACGGCGAGGGCGTACCTCAATGGAGTCGAAGAGAGGGAGGTTGAAAGGGAGAGAGACAGAGAGAGAGAGAGAGCGAGAGAAAGTTGTTCATGATTTACTTAGTCTCGTCATTTTCCGATGCTAAATGCTCTCTTCTCATTCCCTCTACGAATTTCTTACTATAGCCGCGTGCCCTCCGATGCACGTACATAGAGTCCCTGAGAGCCGAGCCAAGTCAGCAGTACTTAAGTAAGATCTCTGTTTCAGATTGCTGACTGAAAGTTTGCTTCTCTTCAGCTGCTTCAGCCTGACGTTCGCGCTCTCATTGGCGCACGTGTACACGTACAGACGCGTTGGAAGAGACTGAAGCAACTCTGATGGCAACGTGTAAGCTCGGCGTCCTTCTCGCTACCGTATTACTCCACATCTGCTTGTGTGAGTATCTTGGAAGCGGCCCACGTGCGCGCATGACTTTTCCTCTCCATTGTCGCTTTCATTAAAAGCCGGTCCTCGATGTTCTCCTCCTCCTTCTCCTCGTCGATTGTTGTCGTCGACGTCACTCTCTACCTACGCGTTTATTTACGAGCGCGTAGTCGGTTTGGAGGACGAAGATGCTAAAGCACTCGCGAGAGCAAGACGACCTGTTGCGACCTCCGTATATATATGTACAATAAACACCCCCATCCGGCTGACATCTCCGCGCGCCTCTACAATCAAGACGCACAAAGGCATACTTTTCGCATTCGGCATCCATCAAAAATGCCTCCAACTACGCGCGCTGGATTAAATGGTCGTGAAACGCATACTTACTTAAAATGTGATAGAAAGTATCTGTGAGAATGCATAGTTGCACATGTAATATTACTAAATTTAAAGATATATTAGGCGATTCATAAGAACATTATTTCTTGAAATTATGGAGAGAAAGTATTGATCAATCTCAATAAAATGCATACATTTATATTTATATTCCATGTACATACGAGATACAGATACGTTTAAATAGAATAGATAGAGCTTAGACACGCGTAAATGTAGAATCATACAAAAAGCCATTAATATTGAAAATTCGGTAACAAAACATTTAGCAACGGTTTCTTCTTACGTAAACTGCGTAAATTAAAAATGAACAACAATTTAATGTCACCTATCATTCTTATGAAGTATAAAATTCATCATGAATAAATAAGAATACTAAGTTTTCATAAAGAATGCCGTTATGTTTGCCGCGCATAATCATAATGAATAGTTTGACAAATTTGCAACTATTAATTAATCGACAATTTTCCAGTAAGATTGATAAAACTAAATATTCACAAATACGGATTGACGAGAGTTTTTCATTGAGAGAAAAAACAAAATTGATTAAAAGCAAATGTTTATGTAACGCTTTTACAAAAGATAATAAATATTTATGATAATATTTTTCAAAATATATTATTTACAGACACGTTTTAAAATATTGGTAATGTTCGATAAAATATCGGGTTCGCATACTTCATTAAGGCTATATACAAGTAAATATATGTCAGGGGATTGGTTAATCCCTAGTGAAATTGCAATTGGTTGCGAGGGCGTATTCAAGGAAATCGCATGTCGATGTTACATTTAGTGACCAATAGGGACAACGATGAGGAAGGATGCGATAAGCGCACTATCTTTCAAAAGTTTCTTTCTTCAACTAATAGCGACTGAAAATATAATAGTCTCGGTCGTCAATACTTTCTTTGCAGATTCCGTAGTCGCTCGAGTGCTTTATAATTGATTGGAGCTTTGACACCGATCTGTCAAGGCATGAAAAATTGTATTAAAATTGTTTTATGCCATATTGACAGATAAACTATATTTATAGAACTATAAATAGTTTAAAAAACGAGAAAGTTAAAGTAGTTTTATCTTTGTGAATGATGTTTGACAGCGCACATATTTCAGACTCGCTCAGTTTAACATACCTTGCCATATATATAATTAAAACTTGTTGTATCGCTCATTAAATCTCTTTCTTCTATTCAATATGATGTGTGTGTGTGTGTGTGTGCGTGCGTGAGTGCGTGCGTGCGTGCGTGCGTGTGTGTGCGTGCGTGCGTGCGTGTGTATGTAAGTAATTTTCAAATAAAAACATTCAGCGGTATCGGCTTGCATGTTTATTTTAGCTTTGTAAATAAAACAAATAAAACTCGTTTTAATATTAACTAACGAATTTTCATAATTAACGATTATAATATTCGGCAAATTATATTTTTCATTCACAATCTTTTCTTTTAATCAAATATATGTATCATGCTAAAAATCTTTTAATAAAAAATTTTTAATAAATAATTGACTGAAAAATATGATAATAATTCAAGTATATATAATCTACCGTAGAACAATGTGTCTGTATATTTATGCAAATAAGTGGTGACAGAGATTATAAGATTATAGATATTTGTTTAAATTAAGGAAATATAGACTTATAATTAAAATTTAAAGCTTTTCGTTTGTTATTAATTACTAATTTTTTTCTACTATTTACAAATTTAATAAAGTACATAGTAACCTCAATTTAGCCAAGATCTTATATAAATCTGAATTATTTAAAACAAAAACCAAGTACTAATTTACTTTTGATACATGAATAATCAATGTACCATTTAAACTCAATCTAACCTCCTTCATTATCAAAATGAATAAAGAACATTATACTGTGATTTAAAAATACTTAAAAAGCATTCTACCATTCTATTAACAAATTAAATATTGCATAACGATCTGAAAAAATACTTTGTAACATATAATACATTTAATAACAAAAAATAACTATTTTTATAACTACAATAAAATGGCTGGCAGTCATCTAAAATTTCAAACAATTATATAATTATCGTATTTGTAACATACTAGTAAGATTATCGGTCTGGTTATATTTATTCATAAATATCAAAGGGTTGAAAATTACTACTATAAATAACAAATATATACGTATATATATATGATTAGCGTTCGGTCATAGGCGGCTCTCCATATGCTACATACACACTTAGAGTAGAGGGAGAGAGAGGTGTTCGCGGAGGTAGTTGAAGAGAGGAGCTCGGCAATGTGGACCAAGAGCAAAGTCCCCACTAACGAAACCAACCGCAACAACCCTGATACAACAATCCGCCCTCTTCATAGTAACAAATCTGCTTGGCATTCGTTCCTTTTGGGTCGAGAAGCTGGTTCACTCCGGAGGTTTGTCGTTGGTCGGAATAATCGGCGCTTGTCACTGTAGCTCCCAAGATTAAGGCTGCCTCCTTTCAACCTTACACATTAAAAGCAAATAAACAATTTTCAAAGTTTTAACGACACTTATTTATGATTAGCAGTAATGACTGCACTACCACCTTGAAGCTTCGACTAAATATTTTTTGTACTGTTAATGTAACTTTTGGGGCTTCTCAAGCTGAAAGTATTGTGTCGCTGGAAATTTTTTATTCGCTTCAAATGATAATTTAATAATCAAAACAATAAATAATGAAATAATAGTGACGGGAAATGAATGTGCCTTGCAATTTTAACTTTTTTTTCTAATTTAGAAAATCTTGTTTTTTTTAAGATCTTCTATACTGATCGCTTTCAATTAGCCTTCAATATGTCGAAAATCCTCTCTATGTCCGACCACTTTTTCCATTTAACAAATTTTTAAAGCAAATAATATCAACAGTACTAATAAATCGTGCAATAGCAAAAATTTATTGGCTATATATATTTTAATTATCTATAAAGAAAAATTTTATTTAATATCCTTGAAATTATACATTGTAGATTATTACTACTATCATATATTAAAAGACTAGATATTTTTCAATTAAAGAATATATTGTTATGAGATGGTTAATTAATGTGGATTAATTACTTTTAATACAGAAGATTATAAGCCAATGTAATCGTAAATTGTTAAACGTGACAATTTTGAAACTACTAGCGCTAATATCAAGGTTCTAAGCATTCAGAGCATTGATCAGATATGCTTTTGTCCGTGAAAAATATATGCAATTGCGTTTTTTATACTCTAGAGCTAAGCGTATGATAGAGCTTTGAATTAGTAAATACATGCAGACGGATAATAAAATGAACAAATGAGAGTAAGGTAATATGAACGAGTAAAGGATAGCAAAAGATGTGTGTTTGTATGCTTGTGCATGCGTGTACACGTAGTAAATATAGTGAATCTGGAGATATATTTTATTAAAATCCGTTTTAATGCGATTAGATTGGAATGAGTTATTGTTATTATCCGAAATGATGCAGTTAATGCGGCTGACGAACATTTTCGAGTAGCAGCGCAAGATTGCACAGCTAAACTCTGTGTGAAAAAAAAACAACAAAATATAATTTCGTCGTTTTAACGTTCAATACACCACACAACTGCAATGGAAGTTTGTCAACGGATATGTATTTATCGTTACGTTATGACTGTTTGTTCCCTGATAAACGTAACAATCGCGATGTTTGCTCCTACGATTTTATCCCCGAGTGATCGTTCGCTCACACTTCTGTATTTGTCTTTTTATTTCAGCTTGACAGATCAACAATAATGAATTGTCTCATAGAGTATTTAATGCTTTTGATTTTATAGAAGTTTTATAAATCTTTAAACACACTAAGTCGATGATAAGTATATTTGTCATTAATGAAGATATCATTATCACAACAATCAATAGATAACGAAATCAAAATAATGCTACGATTCAAAATACAATTTAATAAAATTAGCAAATGTTTTATTAGAAATTATAATATAAGGGAATAACATTTAATCGGATACAGCTTATTATTCAATAAACACAGCTTTACACGTATAATGTTAATGAAAATCATTGATAGCTGATCAGACTATGTTTTGTTTCAGTATTTTATTGTTAGAATAAAGAATTTTAAGTAAAAATTTTAATGACTGTTTAAATACTAAAAGTATTAAAAAATTGTTTATTCGTACATTTTGAAAAATCTTCATAAAAGTAATTTAAATAAAAAATACACTAAAACTTTTAGTTCTTTATATTTAATGAATAATGTCTTTCGGATAATTCATCCTGATAATTCATAGGATGATTTTATTCTTTTTTATTGAAAATAAAATATCAAAAATTTGAACTGCAGATAACCAATTTACAAAAATTAATCTACAGCCTATTTTTCTCAAATGAAAAAGTTAAATGTTGAACTAGTATGAGTCTAGAGAGACAATAATCCTATGTGATAAATCACGAACACAAAATTAAAAGGATACTTACTTAAAAACCTTTTAGGTTAATGGAAACAAAAATATTACTAAAATTTACATTATATTTCAATAATAAAAAAGAAATACAAACGGGCGAATTTAAATTTAAACTTGCTTATTAAAATGATCGGTATATTAGTTGAAAATGAAAGGTAGAGGTATACGGAAATTATTTATTAATTAAAAATTTTCCATTATAATTATAAGCCAATCGTTTTATTTATAAATTCAAAATATATTCATTTGAAAAACATAAAATTATAATGAGGAGCAGTTAAATAGCTGAAATTTATTAATACAATTTTATTTAATTATGTATGAGTAAAGATTATAGCCTGTTAATTGAATTATTAATATCAAAACTATATAATATACGCCTACGTATACTCAATTTTATCAATAAATTTATTTCATCATTATTCTTTAAATATTTTACATAATTAATCATCCTAAGTATATCTTGAATTTAAGAATATATAATCTACCCAGCTTAATGCAATTTAATAATTATGATTCAATTCTAAAAATAATTTCCAATTTACCATTCTTACAAATATTGTCGATTATAATAAAATAAAATAATTCCTAATTGATTTTTTAAATACATTTATTATTATTAAATACAATTATCAGTTTATAAATTTATCATTCATACATAGTAAAAAGACACCTGATAAAATGGTCCAATAAAACAAAATCTAAACGATTAAATTATTTATCTTAATTTTTCTCAACGTAAATTGAAACATCTTTGAATAAATCAATCGTTATCATTTAGAATTCAAAAATTGAGTTGATAAAAATATATACACGTACATATTATTATTCTATTTGTGTATGAGGTTGTGGAAAATGATATTATTGGAAAAAAACACATACAAGTATAATATTATAAATATTATAAATATGTGTAGTTCGAACTTGAAAAAAAAATGAATATATTATTATAAATATAAATATAAATCGTTACGTAACAATTTATTTTCCTTTATAAACTGCTTTAGATGATTTTTCATGATTTTCATATTAAAGAATGAAAAAAACGATTACTTATAGTAAAACTAAAATTTCAACCATAAATAAGTTGAAAAAAATATATTAAATTTTGAACTGAAAAAATTGCACAATCTTAGAAGATTTTCAAATATTTTTATATACTAATACTAATCGCATTAAAAGTTTTTTATTTTAAATAAGAATAATACTTTATTTAAATTCGCATTATGTTATTATGTACATAAATATTCAGAGAGATACGACTTTATTCCATTGATTATCTAGATTACAAAAATATTATTAAATTATTCACATTTCTCTTGAATATTTAAATGTAACATTGTTAATAAAGTTGAAAAAAGATTAATTATTAATAAAGGGAATAGAGTTATATGAGATAAGATACCTAATAACTATTTAAATTCAGGAATCGAGACATTTTACTTAGTAAAAAAATTAATATAAATTGTAACTTATACATTCCAAAATTAAATTTGGTACACAATTTAAAACAAATTTTTAAGCCCTTAAATATTGATTTTTTTATTTTAAAAATATCGTTATTATTTACATGTGTGAATATAAATGGGCGAAACTTATGCATATATATGCGTGCGTGTACGTGTGTATGTAGTTATAAATAGTAATAGATAAATATTATAAAGAATAATAAAAATGTCATACAAAACAAAATGTTTGCGAATAAAAAATTCAAATTATTCATTCATAATTATTGCAAAACCAAAGTAAATGGTTATATAATGCAATGAATAATGTAATGAATAATAATTCGAAATTTTGTATAAATCAAATTAAATCATCTTTATAAATAATTGTCTATTATCAGATTTGATGGAAGGGTACATAGAAGGCAACATGTCACTAGTGGAATTGCTTACTCTACGATCTGCAAGACATTCTTAATTCATAAAATATATAGACTAATGAATTCGATATCGCTATTGAATAAAAATAAACGAAATGAAAAGCAAAACATTTAATGAATTTAGTTCCTTTCACAAGGAGGAGCTTTACGATTGGAGTAGTAAACGTTGAGGAGGGTAAAGCAAAAGTGTTCATAGCGAAACGAACAACACAAATATAATTATCCTTCAGTTTGTATTTGGTGGATCTTTATTGTAGTTGACCCTTGAGTACTATAATTCAATATGATTCCTCTGATGTTCTTATTAGTTGTTCTATATTGTGCTATATTATTAATCCGCAGCTTAATTTTCAAGATTGATGATGGTATTTCAAATCATAGTAGGATTAAAAATATTTTCTGAAATGAGATCCATCAACGAAAATTTATAGCATGTATTCATAAATAGATTATTGTAATAAAAAAATTATTAGTTGAACGCTATGTGGAACTTTTATGAAAAAGCATTTTCAAGTTAGATAGAAGTTTTTATCTCTGAATATTATATTATATTACTTTAAATATTGAAGTACCAATATGTAAAAGCTCGTGAAACACTAAAGTTCTTCTTTAGCACATGATTATCTATTAAAATTTATTCTGAACGGTAAAAAAATATTAACTGCATTCAAAGTAAAATTTATAATAATACAATGAAATTTCCATATATTTTCTAGTACTTTTAATTGATATATTGAATAAAGCTTTAAATTTTCATTATTTGACATATGAATTCATATCCACAGCTACAAATGAAAACTTCGTCTTGAAATAGTATTCATTTAGAAAAACATTGTGTTCACGATAATATTACTGAGTTCAAATGAGAAAACTTGAATACTGTTCTTAATTTAATATTCAAAATACGCGATTTATAATATACATAAATATGCAAATCTCTGTATGTCATGTTATGGTTATTAAATTTAGTTAATTAACTTATACATATTCAAAATTCGCTACAAGAAGTTTAACTTTTATCAGATTTTCCTTAAAAATAAGCTAAGATATTATTCGATCAATCCATTAAATTTGAATTTTTTACACAAATCATCGTCGCTTCTTGCCTCGTAAAGTCATTAATTTTAAAGACATTATTATCTCACGCATTAAAATTTTGTATTAATTTAAATATTTTAAAAAAATGTTCCATGCATTCTACAAATATTATTCAATTTTCTCAAAAAAATTGTAAAATGTTAATAATCAATAATTGGCTGTGGTTCGTGTTTAATTCGTTCAGCATAAGATTAATAAAATTCGTCGTCTGACTAAAGCCGAGTGTAGCTACTTAGATAGCATACGTTCCAATCGAATCTATTATAGAATAATTTGTCATTCCATCTACAGTAACTGAATCGCGTGAGAAAACAATGAAAAATCTCATAGGGCATAAAAAAACAAATACAATTCAAGGAGGATTTATATATGTGGCGATCACAAGAAAATGATAGCTCTTCGGTAAATTGCAGAAAACAAGCGAAACAGTAAAAAACAAAAACAACAACAACAACAACAACAAGTAGAATAAGACGTCCAGAAGGACGAGATGAAAGGAGAAAACAAAGTCGAACTACTAGTAGTCTTGAATGCGATTCCGAGGTATAAAAGGGCGTACTTAGATTACGGCGCGCATCGTCGTTGTTGAACTGGAAAAATCCGACTGCGGGTTGTATATATATACAAACAAGCGAAGAAAATTCACGTGGAACACTTTTCAATTTAGCTAGCAAAGTACACTCATATATACGTTGCACATACAGATACATCAAGGATGTTAAATTCGAAAGTGTTCTAAGTGAATTTTCTTGCGCTGTTGTAGGAAACTCAATGTCACCATCGCATTCGCTGTCTTAGTCTGGTTTGTCTCATACGTACGAACGATAAGCTGAGATGCGGAGATACAGAAACATACGAAACGTAGACATGTGTATTGAGAGGAATTTGTAGAAGTGTAGGCATAAGGATACAGATAGTTGGTTGGATGCGTTCGCTAACACTAAAATGAAGCGAGACGGAAAGTGGTTTTTTTACTTTTTTTGTCCATTTTTTCTTTTTTTTGCAAAGGGGGGATTGTTTTTATGGCAGAAAGAGAGCGACACGCGTTTATATTTGTATAGGAAGAAAATTGGACGAGTAAGAAAATGTCTCGTGTGCGGAAAATAAGCCGGGAAAGCGGCACGAGGAGTTTCGTTAAAGCGATACGGTGTGGGACTAAATAGTTTGCTCTTAAATAAGTAGAATGCGAGTCGCGTGCGATTATCCAAAGAACGGAACGCACCGCGGCTCCTCGGAATTTTCAAGAGGCATTGAGCTTGGCCAGAATATATAAGCTTTTAGCAATAAAAAGGAACTTACAAGGTATTTAAGCATCGTGTCTTCCAAGCCATAGAAACTTATCGCTTTAAAGTTGACTATCAATTTATTGTGAAATTAATGTCGGATTTTCACTTCCATCCATTTTTCTTTCTTGTTTTTTGTTTTTCTTTTCTTTCATTCTTAAGAATTCTTGGTAGTAAAAAACAATAACAAAAAAAGTATAAATAGTAGTTTCTTATAGTAGTTTTTTATATTTATGGATTAAAGCAATGCCTCCTATTACCTTTATAGTCTATCATTAGCATTTTTAGTTGATCTAAATGATAAATACTGTATATTATTAAACAGTTGTATGATTTAATATTTTGTTTATATTTTGTTTTTTCGTCATTAATTAAAGACGTTTTGGCTATTTAATCATGAATTTTATAGGATTAAATATTTAATTTGGCTGTTATTGGCGTAAGAAGTTGCGAGCTTGAAAAGCATTAAATAAGTCTCTTATTCCGCAATGCAATCGTAAGAGTAAATTGCACGAAAGTCATTCGATACAAATTAAATGGAAAAAAAGGAAAAAGGAAGAGAAAAGGTCGCATTCGTTGCGCTTTATATCTTTCTATCTCGGCAACTATGTACGCTTACAAAGTCACGAACGAGCGAATAATCAAGTGAAAAACAGCATAAAGTAAAGAGGAAAGAATTATTAGCCTAAAAATTTAAGGCAATGGGCACGAAATTGAACCTTTAAAAGAGACTCGGTGTACGTGAGAAAAGCGAAGCGAAAGCTTCGAGATATCGATGACGGCGACGACGACGACCGATCGTTTTCACACGACGAAGGTTATATATACACAGCGAGAATAGTCCGAATTCGCATTCGCTCAAGATTATGCTAACGAGACAAACTCGCTCCGTCGTAACTCTATATTATTCCGATATTCCAGCTCCTACTATATACCTTGGCCATTGAGTTGGCGGGGGAAGCGATCCTTCGTCCTCGCTGATTCTCTCGACCTCCATTGTTCGGCTTTCTTTGATTTTTCTCCTCTGCATGGAAACTATCCATGGATATTCCCATCCCTTCGACACCATCCCGCTCGCCTGACTTTGTCTTCGTTCATTTTTATCCGTATACCCCGATGATCGAATCAAGTTTCGAGAGACAATAACACAGATGAGCTCGAGGGTCCTCCCACCCAAGGAAGTTTACTATAAACGTTTACTCGGATCCAGGAACTCTCGGAAACTTGACTTAACATTACTTGACTCCACGCGCTCATAGGTACGAGTTGCCTGATTGCCCGATTCTCTTTCCTCTACTTTATTTCCGCACATCCTTGAGTCTCGCATATTCGAGTCGAATCCTCTCGAGCATAAAATCCAAGAAAGTATCGACGACAAGTTTTTAGGGAGTCATTGTCTATTGAATGAGAGTTAGCTAAGCTGAAGATCGAGCGCGAGCGAGTGACACGCGGTGGTGAGAGTATGGATGAAACTTTCGTTTCGGGCGCGACATTTTTAAATTGTACGCCATTGACTGGTTAAAACAATCATTCTTCGTATTAATTATAAAACGAGGATTTTCGCGACCTTAATGCGACACGCTCGATGAAATAATGTATATTGCACGTCTTAGTGAAAATGAACTAAGCGATAACGCGGAACATCAAATTTTCACTTGAAGTAAAATGAAACGCCGATAATGATGATTTTGTATGCTAGAGTCTATTGCCTCTGTATAGGTAGATTTGCCGCGATTGTGCGTCTCCATGTTAATGTCAGCCTTTCATAATCATAATAAGCCACATTTGCTATTATAAGAATCAGACGTAGCGAGTATGAGTAATTTCTCTTTTGCACTTTCAACATAATCCTGACAGCTGTATAAAATACAGCATTATAAAAAGTCCAGTACACGTAGGCGAGAGAGCTCAAACAAGTAAATCCATGATTACAACCTTGGCAGACATAATGTCCTTAGCCGCTAAAAATAAATCCTTCCAAGCATACTTGAATTTCATCTCGACTTGGCTCAATCGCTCACCAGAGGGAATCATCTCTAAGTCATATAAAACTGAAAATCCTTTTTAAACCGAATTCCTATTGAAAAAAGAAAAGCGGCCGAGAGAGAAAAGTAAAAATTCTCAAGTACGAGTGCTCCCAAGGCTTATAAAGAAGTACAGTAGCTCTTCCAGGTATATACACACGTATGCATTTCTCGTTGGCTTCGGAAAAAGGAAGGAAACCGTAGGAGAAGGAGGATGATGAAGGAGAAGGAGAAGGAGAAGGAGGAAGAGGAGGAGCAGGAGGAGGAAGAAGCAGTTTGGCAATGTGAGAGGGGGTGGGAAAAGGGAGGAAAGGGAGATAGAAAGAAAAGACACAGTTAGAAGACGAGATTCGCGAAAAGCTCATCATGAGCGCGTTGAGCTGGTCTCGCATTTTTGTATCTCACACACTCGCACACGTGCACACAGTAAAACCTACTGTCCCTCTCTCTCTCTCTCTCTCTCTCTCTCTCTCTCTCTCTCTCTCTCTCTCTCTCTCTCGTTCTCTCTGTCTATCCCAGTGGCATAAAATAGAAGAGGGAACGGTAAAGGAGGAGGAGGAGGAGGAGGAGGAGACGGACGAAGACAGCGGGAACGGCGGCTCTTAGCAGCTCAAAGTGGCTTACGGCGTGTTCGCGGCAGTCGAATAAAGAATTAAATGCAAAATTAGAATTCCGCCGGTGCTCGCTCGCTCCCTGACTATAAAACCCTTCTTCCTCCGTGCCTGATGCGCTACACGGCAAAAGCCCCTTCCCTTCACGCTGGATTACGATTGCGAGACTCAAGAATTTTTCCATTTATCGCTCCTCTTGCACGAGCGCATGCGAGAAATTCGACCGAGCCGCGCTTCCCGGCTGCACTCGCCTACGTGCGGATACATCGCCGTATTATCTGTCGGCGTTGGTTCGGGATTGAACGGTAAGACGAGGACTTGCCGCACCGCGAATTGCAAAGTATCGAAACAAATTCGTGTGCGGGCGAGTCGAGCGACATTGTCAAGTTTTAGGCCTTTGGCCTCGAGACAGAGACAGAGGGAGAGAGAGAGAGAGAGACACCACCACCCCGCTCCAATCACACTACCCAAGAGCGAGCCAATCCATCCATTTTGGCCCTCGATCTTCTAATCGGCTAATGTAAATTAATCGCAGGTCAAATAACCCCGGAGATTATGCCGGAATTTTTGGCACCGCTGGAGAACCACACGGTCATACAGGGACGCGACGTCTCCTTTACCTGCGTTGTCAATCATCTGCAGTCTTACAAGGTAAGATTAATCGACTCTGGCTGCTGAACATCTATTTGCGTGCTGCGCCTTAATGTGACCAAGACCATTATATTCGGGCATTAAACGTGTAGGAAAATGAGTTCCTGAAAGACGTGCGCCTGGCATGCTCTCCCTTATTATTATAGAAAGATCGTTATGGCGTACGCGCACGTCATACCGAGTAGTCAAATTGCCCTTAGGCACCTCTAGATGATAATCCGTAGTAAATATTTTTAATTTTCGAAAGCATTTTTGCGGATAAAAATTCTCGGTTAAGGCAATAACGTGAGCTCCAAAGCACTCCCTAATTAAAATGAAATTTCCTTGAGTAATGAAAATCAATGTGCCCCAATAGCCTTTATATAACGATAAATACACTCGCTACAATCATACAATCGCCCTCTATTAATCTATTTGTACTAATGCAAAAATAGTGATCGATCGATTTATACGCGTTTGTTGTTTGTTTTTACTTTTTTTCTCTCTCAATTTACGCGTATATTAATTCTTTTATATGTCAATGCTTAATATAATTGACATTTGTCCGTGGCGGTTGTTTACTTTCAACGCTCGGATTTCAATGAAATCGATCCATAAACAGCAAACTAAATGCAATAATTAACGAATTAACGTAGACAACGACCGGCAGATATATCCCATCCATTCGAGCAGACGACAAAATGGAGAAAACGAGCTTAGCATATCCCAAGCCATTTAAAGCTAACGATCGTCTTAAACAACGGACGCGTTAAAAATGCAGCAAACGTAAAGCGTGTC
This sequence comes from Ceratosolen solmsi marchali, assembly GCF_000503995.2. Classification (NCBI taxonomy): domain Eukaryota; kingdom Metazoa; phylum Arthropoda; class Insecta; order Hymenoptera; family Agaonidae; genus Ceratosolen; species Ceratosolen solmsi. The sequence goes on along the minus strand of NW_011948425.1, from coordinate 7,536,419 downwards.
CGATAACGAGAATAATAATAATAATAATAATAATAGAATAATAATGAGATGAAGGAAGGATAAACGAGTCGATTGACGCATTTGTCCTCGCTTGTTTATTCAAGGTGGCCTGGATAAAATCAGACTCGCGCGCCATTTTAGCCATACACACTCACCTAGTGGCACACAACCCCCGACTGTCCGTCACGCACAACGGCCATAACACGTGGAAGCTCCACATCTCGAACGTTCAGAAGAACGACTCCGGCACCTACATGTGCCAAGTCAATACCGAGCCGATGCTTAGTCAGGTGAGTCTTGGCCCCGATTTTATTTGCATATTTAAATATTGGAATCCAATACTCCATATTAAAATGTACCGAAAGTTTTTAATTTCAAACTCACGTTTTTGCCAGTCGCGTAATCGTCGTGTATTGGATTCGGGCTTTTCCTTTTTCTTTTTCATCTATCTATTTTCAATGTTAAAGAATCCATTTATCAGCCCAAGTATCGAATTATTCGGGCCGTTAAATATTTCATTTATTTAACAAGTATTTTGACACTACTATTTATAGAAACAACGTGGAATTTGTTTCGCGCTAATTAATACGTGAGATTAAATTTCAAGGATTGCATTTAATAGAGTTACAATTCGAGGACACAAGTGTTATAATAATCGATAGCCTTTCAATATTTTACCAAACGATAAAATTCCAAACTCTACCGCAAGTTTTTTACAGCCATCCTGACAAAATTTAATCTCACTTTCCTTAGGCACTTTGTTTTTTTATTTTTACTAACGTCTCTAACTTGTCGTATTTTCGTAGATACGGCAATATTATCACAATATAAACAATTTTATAATATCGTATAAAAATTAACACAAGAGGGGATGATTATCAAAGGCAAGAAACGCTCGTCTATTTATGTTTATTAAATTTAAATTTAAAAACATGTAACAATCGTCGAACGTCAGTATTTAAAATTTGATGATTAATTGATGAATTTAGTTATCCAGAGTAAAGCAATTTCAGCTTAAACATTGCGATTTAACCTTAATATATATATATATATATATATAATACAGTGCATCTTGTACTCGAAAGCGTTAATATTAACTTATACCACGTGACAACGAGATAACCCGAGGCGGCGAGTGTCTCGTGGCCGTGGGAAAACGGCCGTTAGACATTACAATAATCTTGCTTTTAACAGTATCCCTTCAACAATTAAAATGTTTCTCAGGCCTTTTGTTTTTTCGCATTCTCGCATCTCACGCAAATAAATTAAAATTAAATTAATAAATAGCAGCTCTAGTGTACTATAAAAGTAAAAAAAAGAACAAAAATGTACGTACGCACAAAAAGTAGGTTAAAGCGCACGTTACGAGCACAAATAATACAATAGACAGTTTTTGCTCTTTACTTTTTCATAATGCTCTCTCTCTCTTCTCTCTCTCTCTTCCTTGCTCTCTCTCTCTCTCTTCTCTCTCTTCCTCTCTATCTCTCTTCTCTCTCTTCCTCTCTATCTCTCTTCTCTCTCTTCCTCTCTATCTCTCTCTCCCTATTATCTCTCTGTTTCTATCGTTCTCTCTCTCTCTCTCTTTCTGTCACTGTCTCTCTCTCTCTCTCTGTCTCTCTGTCTTTGAAGATGGGTTACATGACTGTCGTCATTCCACCCGATATCATAGACGGAACGTCAGAAGGGCTGGTGGCGCACGAGGGCGGCAATATCAAGTTACGCTGCGTGGCGACAGGATCGCCCGAGCCCAATGTCACATGGAAGCGCGAAGATGGACGTAACATAGTCCTACGCGATAATGGACAGAAGAAACGTAATGTTACATTTTCTATATTCGGTTATATTAATTTATCATTATTTATGTAAGTGTAAATTATTTTTGAAGTGAGATGGAATAGCCGGATTTATAAAAGGGAATATTTCTTTTATGTCACGTGTAATCCGTGAATTGCTTGCAATGCATAATACGTAATATTATGTGATAACGTTATTTGATCAATCGTTCATACGTGATTCTTGTACGATTATATTATTTAATGATTTATAAAGCGAATATGCCAATATCACTTCTTCGTTAATATCGATCAAATTTGATTAGTATTCATATAAGATGAATCCGAAATTAAATTCAAAAACATATATTTATTTAGATGAATGAATAATAATCAATTAATTTTTTTATTTTTCTTCTTTTTTGATTGTCTTGTATTTTTTTTGTATTGCAAAATAATAGAACAGGCGAAGAAGGAGTGGAATGAGTGGAAATTCTTAATTTTATCAAACTGCGCATTTGCATGAATGTAGTTTTCTTTTTCATGGTTGACCATCAATTAATGTTAGATATTATGCATTGGAACATTCTACCCATCTAAAATTGTTCAATTATTTACAATGTGAATTTGGTAAATTCGCGCTATTATATTGTAAAATTTTTATCATACGTTTTATAATTTTACGAATTCTTCGTGTTGTATTCTCTCTTTTTTAATTAACTTTTATGTAATAAATTGGCGATTAATTTTAGTATCGAAACTGTCCAAAAATTTTAATAATTCTAATGTCGTTGCTATGTGGATTCATATTTTGTTAAATAAAAAAAAATTACCCGCATACTTTATTGACCTCGAAATTTCACAAAAAGAACTTATATTTCATGTTTTTACTTTTAACATAATCAACATTCGCTACTTAATATTATTTCTCATAATTAATAATTAAGATTCGATGGCAAGTGTATTTTTACATGGCGTAATATTAGACATTAGAACATCTTGTTAAATAGAAATAATACTATAACAATGCTCGTTTATCGATTCAATATAACTTATAATATAACAATGAAAATTCCTAATGTTAATTTTTACATAAAATTTTTGTATTTTTGTATAGACGCTTGGACACGTGCACAAATTATATAAAAGTCGGTATAGCGTCGATTATGAAAAATATTCCTAGATTCAATAATAGAACATCGATTATATAAAATTTATAAACTTGTCACATTATATGTTATGGCATACATTCCACAAATATTTGCAATTAATATTTCAATATTAAATCTAATTAATAAAGTATTCGGATTATTTGATTATCCATTATCTTGTGGTTTTTTTTAATTTTTATTTTGTATTGTACTCTTTTTTGTCTTTTATTTTTCCAATAAGCACATTCGGATTTTTTCTTTCTTTTTTTTACAATATTTACAAAATTCTCTTTAAATACCGATATATGAAATGAAAAAGCTCGAGAAATCGAAAAATATAAACAAAGAAACAAGCAGAAGCTTTATATATAATTGTATATACTAAAAAGTAAATACTAATTTTTCCTATTTTCTTAATAAATATAATTTCGTACTATCGGGCCGTACAATCGAATATTTGGCAAATATCATTGAAAATTTTGTTTAAAAAGCTAATTTAATGTCGAAAGAAAAGTAACTTCTCGACAACTTATGTCTATTTGATAAATGCAATTATACAGTTGAAATGAAATTATTCAAAACTTAAATTTATCATTTTCATTTGAATTTCGACGAATGTTTCAAAAAGGCGGAAAAGATGATAATATAGTTCTATTGGATAATTTAATTAGTAGCGCGGCAGTATATATGAAAATTTTTAAATTTCCTTTAAAATTGTGAAAACTTGACTTATTATTCAAAATATAAAGAGAAAAGACCAGAGCTCATTTTCATGCAAATAAAGTGCGACTCTTATCTCAATTTGTCGTATACGAATTTGAAATTTAATTCTTCGACAGTACTTCGTCGTTTATGAGCCTAACAAATTAAAACAAAAACAAAAAATAAAAAAGTCCAATTTATCAGCTACATTGCAATCTACATTTCTATAAAGATCGACAGAAATCAAAGGGCCCCTAGAGCTTTAGGCGGCGTCAGCTCCAAGCTTATTTATAAAACTAAAGTAGTTAAATAAATTGACGTACATCGGAAATATCAGGGAAAATTTGAAAGCCCAAAGTTAGCCGAATAAAGGAAGTAAAGACTCGAGTTTTAACGAGTTTTAACGCCAAGATAGATACACTTGCCATTAAAAATGCCTGGTTGTAGCGATTAGTGGATGAAGACGAAATACGGGGAAACACGAAAGTGTACATTGTTTGCGTAAGGAAGTAACGACTTGTCATCCCTGGAGGATGATAACACAATCGTTCGTACGCGCCTGTCTCCATAAACCATTACGATGTTGCAGTACTGACAAAGTACGAGGGCGAGACACTGGAGCTAAGCGGCGTTTTACGACAAGAAATGGGCACTTACCTTTGCATAGCCAGCAGCGGCATACCTCCGAGCGTCAGCAAGAGATACTCCGTCTACGTCCAATGTGAGTCTCTCGATGTAGTGGTCCGCCCTTGCGATCCTCTCCCTTTCATCGTGTATCCTTAGATTAGCGTTTGTTTGTTCGGACCGCGTGCATCATGAAAAGCAATGCTGTTCAACAACACAGGCTCCATGATGCTGGATGCACGTCGTAAAATGAGATAAAATGTTTACACATAGAAATATGTACCGCAATTTCTGAACGCAGTGTCAAAACAATCAATGGTATTAAAAGACGCGACCGAGCATTATTATCTGTAAAAAAGAAAACGAAAAAAGAAAAGAAAAAATTATTTAACGGTCATGTAAAATTACGATTGGGAAATAAAGAATTTGTAATTTCATGCTCGCATTCGTGAAACAAAAAAAAAATGCAATGCTTCAAATTCAATTTCTTATCCTTATTGTTAAGGTATTACAACAGCTTCGATCAAATACACACGAGGAAAATAATATAAGTATGCTTAGTTACAATTGAATCACCGTTGTACATAATCGGTTAGTCCCAATTAGTTTTCAAAATTGATTTGCACGGCTATTGAATATGTTATGTAATTGGACAGACATAATTAGCAAAAGATATTAAAGCGTACATTTGAAATTATTGAACATAATTAAGCAATTTTAATTAATTGGACATAATATTCAATAATATTGGCTAATATGTTTTTGCGATGTTATTATTAGTCCTTTTTGTTGTTGAATTTTACTTTCAATCGTTTAATTTTTATAATAACGTTGTTTTGAACAAATTTAATGTAATTGAATTATGTGAAAATTTACGCGACCATAATAATGAAATTGCACGTAAAATAAATGCGTAGTAAAAAATTTAAATTTAAACCATGAGATTTTTACTGAAATAAATGTCCCAACTTTGATTATTAGACAAAAACTGATTGTGTATTTCCGTGCAAAAAAAAAGTTTTTATTAAAATAAAAGAAATTTCAATAAACGTCAATTGCCCTCTCGAATAAATCACTTTATTTCGTGATTTTCACTATAATTTAATATATTAAAAAAATTTTTTTCTTGTTTTTCTGTTTCTTTTCCTAAATTATCCTTATTGTTCTTTTTATCCGTAAAATACTAGACATTATATGAAAATTATATTCGCGTAATTTCTCAAATGGAGTGACTACTTTATCCTTAAATCATTGTACGCCTTCAAAGTATATTTTCAAACTATCTTCTATTGAATAGATTCATATGTTTAACTATATTTTCTAAGAATTAATAACATTATTCGATAGCGTAACAACAACTCGGAATAATAATAAGAATCTGACTTGAAAATTGAAACGAACACGTTGCTTCACGGTCGCTAAACCTGCATTTCAATATGAAATATTTCAAATCGAATCAAAATTGAAAAAAGATTATAAATATGACGTAGAAAATGACGTTCTTCTTCCCGCCGAGTAAATTGAAATAGATTCTTGTTGAATGAAAATTTTACTTTAAGATTGGTATTATTTATTTGAACAATTTCTCTATCATGTGCGGGATGAGGCTATCTAGCGTACAAGAATAGCCATTTTAGGCAAAATTTAGAGGAGAAGCTCGCACGAATAAAAGTGGCGGAGAGCGTTAAGCTCTAATAATAAGTCTCGTCATTCGCAGTTCAACCATCGATTAAAGTTACGAACCACGTTGTCGGTGCCCCAGTTAACAAGGACGTCGTGTTGCAATGTACGGTGGAAGCCTCGCCACAAGCAATGAATACATGGTTCACCGATAAAGGTATTATATTAATTTTTAATTAATTATCCTTGGCAACGAATGGCCTTTCGATTATTCCAAGAAGTTCATTCACTCGGCATTTGTTATTGGAAAGCCAAGCATTAATGTAATTGCAAAGCGCCAATCACATCCTTCGCGCGAATTTCTCTCGATAATTGCCTCGAGGAACTTGCCCCCCCCCACCCGCCAAGTACATAAGTAATAGAGCGAGTAGCGCGAATACGTACGAGTCCATGTGTCACTGCGTGCGTACGTGTGCGCGTACTTTATAAAGGTCAGCTGCGAAGAAACAATATAGAAATAGAAAGCAATGAAAGTATCAAAGATCGGCCGAGGATGGACGGTGATTTTGTCAGTTTTAGCCAAAGTAAAACGGAAAAAAATGGGCTGCGTACGGAGCGTTTTCTATATGCGCACGGTTATTAGAATCGAATTTAAAAGAGAAATGGAAATATCGGAAAGCGCTCGAGGACACCTTTGTCGAGTTTTGACCAGCGGAAAAAAGCCTTCGAGGACTGTGTGCACGATGTCGCTCTCCCGCTCGCCATCTAGATAAATGAGTTTTCACGTACAACGCGCTCGTAAAATACTCGATTTACGAGGCGATTCGAATAATCGTCAGCTCAAATTAATACATTCAATTATGAGTGCAATTGCGTGACGTCGTAATTAGGGAAATAAAATTTCGGGCCTCTCGAAAGGCGGAGTGGGGTGTCGTGCCTATACAACTTACCTCACGGTCCATCAATTCGCATGCAAAAAAACAAAAATGAAAATACGTTTATAAACGAACAATTGCATAAACAATGTATTTGCTATTCGTTGTGATGGTTTCCATCAGGTAACAAATTGCTGCCAAGCGACAAGTACTCGATGACAGACCGGCAGACCAACGACTACTCTTGGGAAATGAACCTGACGATACGCTCATTGGAAAAATCCGATTTCGTCGGCTATATTTGCTCATCGGAGAATGCGCTTGGAAAAGCTGAAGGTGCAGTCCGATTACAAGGTTTGTATTATAATATTTCTTAATGGAATGTACAATGATATAATTAAATGGATCATCGCTCGCTCGAACGCTAATTTTCACACTTACTTCGATAAATTTCTGCATACAGTGACAGTGGCCGTGCATTATCTGCATTAGATATTCAATTTCGAAAAAGTTTCTTTATCGATTCGTGGGACTTAATTAATGATTTCATCATGGCATGCTTCTAGTTTCTAATAAACCCTCCCATTCTACGTTAAACATTAGGAATATCGAAAGTTACAATCTATTATTAAATGAATAGTAAGAAGAATTATTCCCGCGCCGATACACCGCGAGAATATAACTCTTACACGTATTTAATTTAATAAACTGATTTACTAACTCGAATCATTGCCAATTAATTGAGCGGATAAATGTTTTAATCGAGTTTGAGTAGCTTTAGAACTATATGAATAAATAAAAATATTATTATCCTCCATATGATATTCCGTATTATCTTCAATATTATAAAAATAATTAAATTAGATTTCTAAATAAATTTTATAATGAAAAAATAATCAAATTTAATCTTACCATTTCTCTGTTTAACTATTTATTTGACGATTATTGCGTAAAAACAAGTATAAAAGTATAAAAGTGCATTTGGAGAAAAACAGTGGATATGATTATTAATTCATTATAAGGCTTTTCAAATTTTAATCAGCCAATTTTTATTATAAAGGAAAATATTAAAAAATAAAGCCAAAACCCACATTTTCCCCTATGTCGTGCAACTTAATTAAAGAAAATTATTGACATATTTGATTTCCATTAATTACATTATAATACATATTAACAAGGATCTACTTGTGACTAATTCAACCACTTTTGATAGTTCTGGGAAAAATAGTATTGCTAGAGTTGCTATAATTAACTTTCATTTTTAAATTGAAGGATCGTATCTCTTATTAGATGTATTGTTACATGCATACGATACATTCTAAAAAGGCCTAATAATCCATCGTCCATCGATAATATATGTAAAGGAAGAGAGAAGAAGAAGAAGAAGAAGAAGAAGAAGAGAAAAAGAAAAGAAGAAAAAAAGGGGGAAAAATGAATAGAGGCATTTCTGTTTTTATGACGTGCAATAGTTTGCATCCGTGAAACCTGCTCACATCGAAGCCTTACTTAACGCGCAAAGTTACAGTTTAGCATCATATCGCAATAACCGAAAAGGTTTAACCTACATTTTCACTCACCTCAAACTCGAAATATCTCCCCAAAACCTATAAAAATTAAGTCCCAGTGTATAATCGATGCTGAATCTTAGTGTCGCTAACGACGAAACTCGCCTATTGTTACAGAGCTACGCGATCTCTTCCCAACGACGACGCCGGGTACGCAGTTCCGGCCAAATGACCTGAGGCCCGGGCGCAAGAAGCCGAACAAAAGCGGCCGAAACCGCAAGAACGAGCAGCGCCAACACGTGGAAGACGAGCTCGAAATCTCGAACACTTACGGGGCTCAGGACGGTGCTCAGGACGGCGAGGGACTCGGAGCCGGCCAAGGCAACGGCATCGTCGGTGGCAGGAGCACCCAGACGCTCAACGGCCAGGCGACAAGGGGTCACCATAGGACGGAGCGGCCACATGCACTCCCATCGGCCTCGCCACCCTGGATCCTCGTCAGCGGAGCAGAGGACCGCGCCCCGCTCTTGTCGTTGCCAGCGCTCTGCGCCTGCGCGATCCTTGTGAGGACATGCACGCAATAAAGCGACGAGTCTCGTGAAACAACATTAGGAGCGGAATTCGCATTTATCTTTTAGTGCGTAATTGCCAGAGCGTTCGTTCGAATGTGTCAGGAACGACGAGCGTTGAAAGCTTTAACGTTAACGTTTCCCTTATACTTTACAATTGACGTAACTTGACGCGTCTACAGAGCTTCTGCAATCCAGTATTTTCACAAGGGTAGGTGATGAGAATGACGACAATCCCTCTTTAGGTGGAGAAGAAGGAGGAGTAGGAGGAGGAGGAGGAGGAGAAAGAGGAAGAGAAGGAGGAGGAGAAGGAGTTGACAAGGAGTGTAAATATTTCTCTGACTAATAGTTGAAGAATATGAAAGGGCTTCTAGAAATGGTAGTTGGTAAAAATGACTGTTATATTAATGTTAAGCGGTAAATGGATTTTACTAGGCTTCGCGAAAGAGCAAAATAAGGGTTTTTTGTTTACTCGTAAAATACATTGAATTGCACTTCAATTTTATAAAAGGAAGTTATTGAGTTTTTAATTCCATAGGCTTTGTCGCGAGCTTATGTATTATTATTTTCTTCTTTCAGCTTTAATTATAATGAATGATTGAAATTGTCAAAAGCTCAATTTCCTTATTAAGGAAATAATAAATTTTATATAATCTCAGTGACATTCTTAACAAGAGACCAATTTATTGCGCCAATAGTGAAGATTAATTTATGTTTGAACGACGGGTCGTGTAGCTCAGGTCTCAGTCGGTGCACAGATTTAAAACTTTTACGCGATTGATTCTCCACATCCTTCCGAATTATATTAAAGCTCTGAAGAATTGCAATATGTTATGTATATTGTCGCCACTTCGCCACATACTGCGTCAGATTGTAACTGCGAGTTGAACAATTTCAATGGTACAATCGAACGATGCACAAGTGTAGCGAAAATTAATCGGCTGACGTATCAAGGATATCGCTTATGGGTCTTCCTTTATATTTATAAGGTGAGATCGAGCAGGAAGTGTAGTGAATTCAATTATTGGCGGCAATTTTTACGAAACCATACGCGACTACGCGAATGCTAACAAAAGCTAAATATTTAAGAAATTATATCGAACGTATTAGTTTTTAAATTTAATTCTGAAAACAACAAAAAAACAAACAAAAAAAAATTAAAAATATACTTTTATGACCACTGAAAATAGTTACACGCGACTCGTGTAACTATTTCCCATTAACGGAATAACGGGTATCTGCAGCAAAAATTAACAAAAACAGTATAGCATTCAGTTATTTGACGTATGAAATTTTAAGTAAACTGTTACTTAAATCAATCTTCATATGAAAAACAAGTTCAATTATGTCTTACTCATTAATTATATTACTGTTTTATATGAATAAATCAAAAAACTCGATTCTCAAATCAAAATTTTCGATTCATTGTACGTAGTGATGAGAAATTATTGAAAACATCAACATTTTGCGAATTTATGAATAATCTATATTCATTACACATAGATCGAATGTTTTTATCATTTGACCAATAAATAAAAAAACAAAACCAAAAAAAAAAAAAACTTGTAAATACAAATTAATCGCAAAGAAATCATATATAAGACGCGAGATTATATTAAAAAATTATTAATCAAATTTCTTTTGTTATGAATTTGAGTTAGTAGAGTAAGATACATAATTGATGTACTATTTATAAATTTCACGGTGTACTTTATTTACTAAAGCATTATAAATAATTAATTTTTAAAAACTTAAAAATAAAATTGACTGCCGATAATAATATAATTCTAAATTAATTCTGCTTTCTCAACGAGACGCTTTTTTGTTGTAACATAAAATGATGCCCATTATTAATTATAATTATTTAAAACATACAACCTAATTGATTCGTAAAATGCAATATGCTTTCGTTACTTTATTATACGCGTAATAGTATCAAAATGATTATATAAATCTCTAAAAAGTTATTAAAAATGGTTGTGTTTGTCGTTTAATGAATAATAATGATTTATAGCGATATTTATTAAATTGTCATTGGGAAAATGTATCGCAAAGTTCATAAGATACGGATTATCATTGCCTGAGGTAATATTCGAGTGAATCGATGTTAATTACACTTGCTGTAATTTTGTAATTAAGATATTTAAATAATGTTTTTAATGTAATTAATTTAATCTGGCAAAACTTTGTATATTTCAACTAGTAATGTTTTACAATTATCCTATAATGGAAATTGCATTGTGCAAAATATAAGTAATTTTAAAAGCAATAGAAAAAGTTAGTATATATATTTTTGTAGTATAATAATATAAATTGAAATTACTTACGTAGAGAAAGTATACCTAATTTTATTTTTAAAAAACTTAAACAACGGATTTTATTACGTTTAAAATGTGAAAATATATTTGCATTGTATTAAAACGTTAAAAAAACAAGGCATTCAAGATTAATATCTTGAATCGAATAAACAATTCCAAGTCAATGATTTAAGCGTATTCATTATGTATATTTTAATACACGTAGGTTTTCAGTATTTACTAAAAATTATCGATATTACCCCCATGTAATAACAATACATTTGATATATTAATTTAAAGCATCATAAGGTCCCTTTAAATAAATTGAATACAATATGCTAATTTTGCTTAAATTAATCCGCCACAGTGGTATAATTTATTTTATGAAATTAAAACTTTTTAATTTAAAATAAATTCTACTGATAAATATAAAAACATTATTGTATTCTGGAAAAATAAAAATTGTATTACAAAAAATAGCACTTTTCTGAATGTATACGTTTATAATAATTATATAATAGTTTTTGTGTATAAAATTACGAATGATTGTGAGGAATTAAAAATGCGCGCGCGCGCGAGAGAGAAAGAGAGAGAGGGAGGGAGATTGTGGTATTTTGGATTTTCAAATGATTATAAAAGTTAAATTTTGGCAGTAAAAGGTAAATGGTAGCGCCAGAGAGAACAAATACAATTATCGGTCCAAAATTTGCATAATGCACGAGCAAAGTTTGAAAAAGTAATTCATCGATTTTTACCTGTCCAAGTCACGAGAAAAAAAATGTATATACTATACATATACATATAGTAAACTATATAAATTGTAATGTGAAATGGGAGAAAAGTTGTAAATTCAACTGCTTTAGTAAGACGAAATACTTTAGTACCGTTACGAATGGAGAAAACGCTAGATGATATCGAATAAGTGCCAATAGCAAAGTATTGGTTCGGCATTACGTAATCAGACAATGTAGATAGGAGTAAGCGATATATAATTGATTTTTTTAAATGAAACAGTATTATCAACAATATATGGTAGACTTAATTAAAAATTAAGAGAAAAGAATTACGGGAAAAGTCTTGAATAATATATTACGATATTAATTTTCCCAAATTATTATTTAACATTAATTATAATGTGCATATTAAGAATAATATGATTATCTGTCGTACGAAAACACGGTCTCACGCGTTATAACAAACAGAATTCTAAATGAACGGTTAATGCAAAACTGTGCATTGCTATTCGGAATATGTTTTCTTAATGAATTTGACATAAATCGCAGATAATCTGGAAAGAAAAGTAGAATTTTCAAATGCCGAAGCTTAAAATAATCCATTGAAACTTTCATTTCATAATTCATAAAACATTGATTTTATTTTATGGCGATAAAAATTGAAATTCGAAGATCTCTGCTCAACGTAATCTCAATTGTTTGTTTTTATTTCTTTTATTGTTCTCTGTTTTATGTTTTGCTGTTGAAATATTTAATATAACGGAATTTCAATTAATTGTACCCAAATGATTGAGCATTTCTCACGAGAAAATCGATGGAGACGGGCGTAGAGTAATCGTCGTCGGTCAATGACTATCGGACGTCCAGGATGTATGAATTAGTCGAAATGGAATAGTCGCCTACAGCTCGCGAGTCGTTATAAAAACGACATCCGAAACCACGAGTGAAAATATTTTAGCGATGCGCTACGCGCAAAAACTCATAAAACTAAATCTCCCACGGATTTGGCGAATTTTTTGCTCGGCTTAAGCGATATATTCCGCTGCATGATGATCCGCTTCACGGGTGCGCAAGGGAGCGAATGGGCCGGGACGGGGGGGGGGGGGGGGGGGGGGGGGGGGGGGGGGGGGGGGAGTCGCAGGGATTACTACGCGTGGAATGTTAATTAAGCCTGTGGCGATCAGTGCACGAGTCCGTAGAGCCGCGCTATCGACCGAGATGCGGAGGAGGCGCGACCTCTGTAACCGCAGAGCCTCCATCCTCGGCATAAATGGACCTGATTTGCGCCAGAAGACGCCTCGGTGACGATCCAGGTGAACATCGGACCGTCCAGGAGTAGATGGCCGAAGACGTAGGGCGACTGCGCGTCCGATGAATGAAGAGGCTACGACGTGCTTTCATGGCTTACCGTTTTTATGATAGACCGCTGTGGCACTTCACGCATCGGAGTTCGCGCCATGAGATTTACGCGATGGAGTCGGTTAATTCGCTCGCAATTCACTCGTGCACATTGACGATAGTTGTTCGGCAAAATGTTAGAAACGTCGCCAAAATAACGAGGATCGCCGAGGAGCGATTTGAGGTCAGAGATCCATATCACTAAATTTGGTATTTAAATGCGTAGGTTAAGGAATACTGACCTAATAAATGAGCTATTCTCTTCTTTTTTCTTTTTCTTTTTTTAGTCCTGAATGGCATTTACGCTTTAAAGAGATAAGACCAAATTTACATTCAGCCACGTAACGCCAATATTTACTTTAATCAGATTCCCTTACCGGTGTATGCTTTGGACATTATTATGCGTTGAATAATGACTTACGCTTAATTATGATTGAAAAACAAGAGGCGCGAATTGTTAAAGAAAAATTTTCGTCAAATACGCGCCTTAGGATTCCACGTTAAAAAAACTTATAAATTATATTATAAGTTAAATTGATCAATGGATTTGATTATGGCCAGTTTAATCGGTTATTTTCACAGTAGAATTGTTTGGCCTTAATTTAGTATAAATTTAATTAAGAGCTCGACGAGATAGAGAACGAGATAGAGGGGAGGAGATATTATTTCTAAGAATATTATATTTAACTTTGAAACTGTTCTTAAAATTGAAATAAGTTTTCATTTTTCGATATCTCAAACAATTTAGTTATGGACGAGGCTAATCAATATTATCAACATTTATTCGTAATTATTTCCATTACTTCAACAATATTACCACGAAAGCATGGAAATTAATTTCAATTAGAATGCTGTTGAACGAATCACGTGTATAAATAATAGAGAATAATTTTTAATTATTCAATTGAAAGGAAAAAGAATAAAAAGTTCTTTATTAATGTTAAATAATAATTTTAACGATAAAAACTGTTGACATAATGATAATGTAAATATATCGTCAACTCTTGTAAGAATGTATAAATAAACGTGTGAGGTATATAAATACATGAGTACCATGCGATAAAAAAACTCACAAGGTGCTTTACTTATTAATTCGCATGTCACGAAATAATTTTCGCTTTAAACAGCGATGTATCACGACAATAAATACGTATATTGTAATAAACTCGATCAGGCATGGAAATTGACATTCTCAGTTGTTAAACCACAAGTCCTATAAATAATGTTTGAAACAATTAAATATAGAGAGAATATGCTTTCTGTATAATTATCGTCGAACAATCAACAGTGAAACTTAAAAATGCATATCTTACGATTTTATAATAAATTGTTTTGCTGCACAAAACTGATAAAATGTGAATTTTTTCCTCTTTCAATAGATGGCTTTGGCAATTTTATGCTTTTAATACGCAATATAATTTGTAACAAAACATCATGCGCATATCGTAAAAAAAAGGAAACGAGATTCATTGAGAGCTTCTTATATTTTTTACAATGTTTATTAACTAAATCTTAATCTTTTAATATGTGTTAATTGAAAATTTAATTTTGTTGGTATTATCTATGATTAAATTACGTTAAAATTTGTAAAACTTACAAATCAAATGTTAAGCGAATGCAAATTGACTTTCAGTTTAAATGATTGTATACATAAAATTACATTAAAAATAAATTAATAAATAATTTTTTACGTATATTTTAATCTATCGTCATAATTTTTAAAATATAAATTTATCTACGCATGTGTGTACAAAACTGAAACTCGTTCGATAAGCAAATATTTCATGCACACGATACTCTTATCGTAAGCATAAAGTTTATTTTATTAATAAATTTTACGACATTTTAAATATTATACAAGAGTAATCCAAGTATCTAATGTGCTTTCATTAATTTAATTTAACGTTTAGAGTCATTAATACCGATCTATAACTGAAGAATTTTGAAAGAATAATTTTTAACTATGGGCCTTACTTAAAATAAAAATTTATTTATTTCTATTATTCCGTTAGTAGACAATCACATATAAATTGAATAAAGGCCAAAATTTTTATTAAAATTTATAGGAAGCGTGTTTATAGTAATATTACCTAATAAATCTTTGATATAAATATAATCGTTGCAATGATATGACATTGGTTAACGAAATTCTATAAAGTTCAATTCAAGGAAAATCAAAATAAAAATTTTACAAAATTAAAAAATTGTACAATAATTAAAATTAAAATTATTTTAATTCGATAATAGTAGTTGAATTGTTAATTTAATCAAATTGAAATTTTCATTATTATAATTGCTTATCGTTTCAATCTCACTTGACAACTTTACACGACAGAGTCTAAATAATGCAATTTTCTTAATGTAATTCGTTATATTTGAACTGAAAGTCAAACAAATTTTGAAAATTAATTTCTTTCAATTTATCAGTCCTTTAATATGAAACGCGCTAAATACAATTTTAGCTTTAGGTTTAATTTTTTTATTTTCTATTTAGATTATCTTATTTTTGTACAAAAAAAGAAATAAATAAAAAAAAACCAGAAGAAGAAATGTAATAATAATTGTAATGATAAAATGCAAATTACGCTAACGTAATCAATAGTTGAGAATTAGCACGATTTTACAGCTTTTGAAACAAAAAAAAAATAAAAAACAAAAATGCATACTACTGCTTTAATGTCAATCAGATTGCAAAATTGCTAAAATTTCATGAATACAAAATTTTTCATTTTCGAAGGAACCTTGGATTTTGTAAAATACAAGGTAAACACGTGAAAGAAATTTTGTTTTTATACTGCCACGTTCTTTCGAGACTTCGACACACTCGATACAACGAAACGACGAACACACAGGCAGCTTTATTCATAGCGAAATTTATATAATAGAACGATCGTTCACGCTTTTATTAAATAAATTGTTTATATTTAATGAAATATTTGAGTGAAAAAAGCTTGTAGTAACAATTTGAGTAAGAAAATTGCTAGCAACGTCTTTACTTATGTCATCATGTTGAATTATGGAATTATGAATCATTGCCTTGGCCAAGCGAGTGTGAGCGATATAATAATCATTGAAATTCGCTAAATTTAATTTTAAGAAAGGTCATCTATTAAGTGATGCGGTGCATATTTGTGAATGTGCGAGAGAACGATGATGGGAGCAAATAAAGAGGAGTATACCTATGTATAATAATATTATTAACTTCAGACAATAAAATGTTATTATCGATGTTATTCAACAAAACTGTACAATTTATTTTTATTCTAGTCGCTTATACTTTTGTATATTGCCAATTTATTCAAGACTTAACAATACTTTTACGGGATTTCAGTCGACGAAGATTCTCTCCCTGTTCATTGGCTAATAAATCTTTCAAATTTTCCAAATGACTCTCATAATTTATCGACTCGGCAAGATCGTCTAAATTCTCCAGCTTACCAATGGGTATCGTTCGGCCAACTTTTTTCAACATCTTAGTAAATAAATCTACTTGATTTGGCAGAAGCAACGACACAGCCGTTCCGGGTAAGCCACCTCTACCCGTCCTCCCAGCCCTGTGGATGTAGCCTTTTATATATTTTGGAAGATCGTAAGATACAACGAGTTTAACATCCGGTATATCCAAGCCCCTGGCTAATGCATCGGAACTAACGAGTCTGTGAAGAAAGAGAGAGAGAGAGAGAGAAAGAAAGAAAAAGAGATTAAAAAAATATATGAAGTCTCATAATAAATAAATGCAAGGAACACGTACAGTTTTTAGAATGTGAAATTAATTATAAGACAGTTTTAGAAGTAAATGTGTGTGGATATAAATTTGAATTAAAGCTTACACTCGAGATGCGCCACGAATGAATTTTTCAAGAGTTTCTTCTCGTTGCTTAGAGCCCAGCTGCGCGGAAAGCTCACCGACCGATATATTCTTACTTTTTAATAAAGACTGTAAAAGTATGGCCAGTCTGTGGGCCGATTCGCTCGAATTTGTAAAAACTAGTGTTTTTTCAACATCTTGAGTTTGCACGAGCAGCCGATAAAGTGCGAGTGGCTTGTACTGAGGCAGACATTGTACAATCCTTTCGGTCAATTCACTAGGATTACCATAACACCGTGCGATGTTCTTACAATGCTCGTCAAGATTTAAATCATTATCTATTTCGAAGTCAATAACGACCGAGGTAAATAAAATTGGTCGAAACAAGCCCAGTCTATTCAATTTTTCCGGATCCTGTGACAGAGTAGCGCTCAACAGTATCTTTTGCGCGGGCTTATTCCAACTGTAAAGAGGTTCCTGGGATTAGTCGTGATTTATCCTGGGTATTTTACAACGTGACAGATATTAAACAAGTCATTCGATATTATTCTAATAACTATTACTATTACTATTACTATTCTTATTATTTAATGTTGTCGTCGTCGTCGTCGTCGTCGTCGTCGTCGTCGTCGTCGTTCTTGTTGTTGTTACAGTTATTGTTATTGTTATTATTGATAACCTTACCTAGAGCGAATGTTTTTGATAGAGGGAGGTGGAGCTTTCGAATGTGGAAAGGGAATATATTGTAGCCAATCTACCGCGCAGTCAGCCTCGTCGATAACTAAAAATCGTAAATTTGTTAATGAAAAGCCGGAAGTTTTTCGAATGTGATCGATTAGGCGGCCAGGCGTAGCTACAATTATATCAACCATGCTAATAAAGCTTCCTCTTTCATCTAAAAAAAAGTTTATGGTAATATTATTATCGTTAACAATATTTTATTCCAGTGTTATTATTATTATTATATCATTATTATTATTATTATTATTATTATTATTATTATCATCATCCTTGTGTTATTTGCATTATTTTAAGAATTTACTTCGATTCCAACATTTAAGGTGCTTTGATACGAGCGAATGCAATGTGATAATAATCGCTTACGTACGTTTTTGCACTAATGTTTCCTGTTCCTCCTTAAACGACGTGGCTCCAGTAATCAATGCTACTTTAAGTGATGTGCAATTGGCATATTTCATTACAACCTCGTGAACTTGCGTGGCCAATTCCTGAACTGGCAAAACAATGAGGCAACGAACCGTACGTACAAAATTCTTTTGAAGCACCTGAATAATTGGAAGTACGTAAGCCAAAGTTTTACCTAGAAAATAAAGATATTAATAATTAATAAAAAAAATTGTTGTTACGTAGCTGAAGCCTATGAAAAATTCATTATAGACAAAATTTATGCACAAACAATGACACGCTATATAAATAAAGGCTTCCAATACCAAACCATTGAAATGTTGGTCAGCGTTAATCTAATAGCCATTAAATAAATTATTTAGTTATTTAAGCAGCAACTAAACAATTCTCGTTCTTAGCTTTTATTCACGTATACGATCGAATGTATACTTACCGCTCCCCGTGGGCATACACACGCAAGTATCCTGCACCCATTTGCCAGCGTTATAATCTTTATCACATTTTAAAAGCCAAGATAACAGATGAACTTGAACGGGAAATAATTTTGTAAACCTATCCTCTTTAAGTTTTGCCAATAGTTTATCATCTAAAAGTGACTCTACTTCCTTGAGTGCCGAGCCGCTGTTCAAATTGGAAGCTACTATTTCGGGATGTGTGAGCCAGCGAGGCAGAACTCTCTTTGCCAATTGACGTTTGAAATGCTTGCCGCTGCCCAGAATTGTAAAATTTTCCTCTGCCCTCTTACTCGAATCTTTTTCAAACTCTACACAAGTCTTTTGCTCATCAACCTCATTATCGCTAGATGCTTTATCCGATAATGCTTCATGCTTCCTCTTCTTCGACTTCTTCTCGTTATCTCTATTCTCGGAAATATCATGGTTAACTTTTTCAGGCACATCCTCCGCTGTAGATTCATTGGCAGCTTTTAGACTATCTCTTTGGCGTCTCCTCACCTCTATCTGTTTTAAAAAATTTGACAGGTGATTGTGAGAACTATTCGTTTCTTTCTTCCACTCTTCATCTTCGTACCTAATAATTAATAGGCAATAAAGCATTTTAGCAATAAAATAAATCATAAATTCCCATTGTGCCAAATAATTAATCAGAATATCAAAACGTTTGGAATACTTGCCTGTTAATACCGAACAAGCTCATGCTTGATATGTTACGTATTTAAAAGTGCCTCCACGTAAAATTAACGATATTTTTAATAACTCGAAGATCTTAACATTAAAAGCGACAAACGAGGCAATCCGACTCTAAACATTCAAAACAAAACCACGTGGTGAGCATGAAACACCGACTATTCTAGTTACGAGGCGCTTCTCCCTTATCCTACATCACATTCAATATGCCATTGACTTACTCAACGACATTACCGACAAAGCAGCTAATGTCTACACGCGCCCCGTACGGTAAAGCAGATACGATTTTATCAATCCGCACTTCATATGGGCGCACGCGAAATTTTAAAAGATATCGATCTTATGTCCCCCAATAAGCGCGGATAAGGTATTGTTTATTAGAATAGGGGCAATTCAGTTATAATTGGAGCTGATTCGATTAACAATTGAATATTATTATTGACAGTTCATAAATACTCGTTTAATCTTCTATGCAACACAATTGTGCCTTTCTTTGTTATTGAGATTAATATCGACTTGACGAGGGATTAATTAACGATCCAATTTAAATAGTTTCATATTTTTTGCATTAAGCTATCGACCGACGCACATCATGAACTGTTGATAAATAAGCGAAAATAATTTCATTGCATTGTCGTTTGAAATAATTATTAAAATTTACGATAATATTGACTAATTCTTGAATTTTGTAATTTATTTTTTTTTTGCTTATGTTATTTCAATTTTAACAAAGGAAATGTAAGCTACGTTATCTTGGATAAAACAAGCATCTGCTAAATGCTAAGGGAAATTAATCTCATAGATACATGAACTAATATAGTAGATGAAATTTCAATGAAATTTGATATGATAATTTCATGTATTATTTTAAATAATGAACGAAGACGTTAAAAATATTATATTACAGGAAACAATGTTTTTCGTATTCAGTTATTGTTTTCATATATTTTTTCATACTTTAACGGTAATTCTTTCGTGGATGTGATTTTTTGTGAAATGAAAGATGAACTTTTTTTTTTACTTTTTTTTTTTTTTTGTTTTTGTTTATTCATTTTTGGTTTCATATTAAATAAAGTATATAATTTCTATTGCAGTTTAATATATTATAATACAAATGACTGACTAAAATCACATAGAACAAATAATACTATAAAAAGAAGCATATAACTATTCAAACCATAAAAACAAGACTACTATTGACTTTGATGCTACTTATACTGTAATTTTACTGGCACTGAAGCTTTTAATTGTGTAATTATAATTATTTATTATGACTATAGTTTAGCTTGGAGATTTGGTATTTCCTCTGGACTGAAAGAGGAAAACACATTCACATAAGATTGTTTTAAAATATCCTCTAAATCAACAAGTATGTCCTGGAGATCAGTAATATTATTAGGTGTATAAACTCCACTTTTATCTAAAACAATATTTTCTCTTTTAACAAGACTAGATAGTAAAGATGCATATGTATCTAAGGTGAGCGAGTACGGATGATTGATTAATGACATTTCTTCGTATAACAATTCTTCCACGAGTCTTTGGCATTCTTTAAGAATATTTTTTTCCACACACTGTAACGAACTTTTCCACTGAAAATACATTTGTAGTGTAATTAGCACATTAAAATACATTTGCATATAATAATATTGTAGAAAAATGTTTAACAAGTTCTAATTAGTACAGAATGACGAAAATATTTACAAATAAATTTTCATTCGTCTATCTATGGGTTTCGTATTAGAGTTTTCGTTTCGTAAAGTATGAGCTGATAAATAAATAAATATTGACAAAGGGATCGTATAATAATCAAGATATTTAAATTAAAAATTCTATTATTTTCTATAAAGAGTTTGATATTATCGTTGAATTTACATTACTATCGTAACGTATTTATGCAAATATAATTAACTGTCTTAAATTTTCGGCGATAGAAGAAAAACTGGAAGTTGAAGTTGCAGAATATGAAGTGATCAATATTGCTAAATAGTGATAAATGTATTAAATACTACGTACCTCTAAAAAAATTTTACAAATGACGTATAAACTAGAAACAAATGGTATAACTAAATTACATAAAATGGAGTGTAATCCGATATCACTAATTTCTTTTGATAAAAATTCAATAATTTCTTCCCATTCTCTTAGCAATTCTAATTGAGTCAAATCAGGTACTAAAGCAAATTCTATACTGAATAAAGATCTTAATAATAAATAGCGTTTAGCTGCATTTTCTGAAAATATAAATTATTTTATTAAAGCTATATCTCTCTCTCTCAATATATATATATATATATATATATATATATATATATGTATATATGTACGTATATACGTTTGCATGTATGCATGCATGTATGTATATATACGCATTTACAATAGAAGTACTTAAGTAGTAAATTAAAAAAAAAAAAAAAAAAAAAAAAAAAAATATATACAATGTATGAAAAGAGTTAGCAATTTTGAGGATGTAATTTTCTGTAAATGAGCCATATTGATAAAAGTATCCATGTCCAGTCAATCCCTTTATTCACCCAGTATTCATTACGCTAAAATATGAAAAATTCGATTTGCACAATTCGTAAAAAAAGAAAAAAAAATAGAGAGAATAATTTACCATAAAAGTTTTTGTACAATTTGTAAAAATTGCAAAATGTAGTAGAAAAAGTTTATGGAAAATATTTTAAGCGCTATAATGAAAAGCTATAAGATGTCGTATTTTAAGTTTTGCCATTAAAGCGAATCTTTAGTTCATTGCATTATTCTGTCATTATGAGAAAACTTTTCAATCCGTCTTATTAAGAAGTTTGAATGCCTTTGGAATTATATTGCAAGCTAATAATTTGGGACATTACAAGGATAAAAGAATGTTACAAATAATAACATTTATTTCTATAAAAAATAATGGAGCAGATAATAATAAAATGTCGAAAGACTTTAATAGAAATATAATGGCCATATTGATTTTTGTAAAAAAGTTGTAAAAAATTTATAAAAATTTTTCTAAAACTCTAGATTAACGTTGTTGAGAAGACAAAAAACATTAGTCTTTAGCTTTAAATTTTGCAATACTCATAAATATATTCAAAATATTGAATAATTCAATAATTCCCAAATTAATATTCATAAATAACATAAATCATGAGATACATAGAGTTAACAAAAATCATCAAGCTTCAATAATTATAAATTTCAATGAATGTCATTGACATTGTAAAGAAACGTTTATCGCATATTCTTAATTTTAAGCAAATTGTGAAATTGACGAATTTTTTCAATTATATATGTGCTTCGATGATCGGAAGGTATTCTATAAAATCATGGTATTGTTAGTTTAAAATAGTAAGAACGATTAGCACAAGAGTACTTGCAACTCTCGGCAATTCTCTCCCATAAATTGTTTGAAAACGTTCTAAATCATACCTCTGGACGAGCGATTGATACATAAAGCTGCTATCGCTGGTTTTGCCAGGTGCGCAAAAACAGGATTAACATATATCATTAAGTTGACAGCTGGTACAGCAATGTTCAAAGTTTCTTGTTTAAGTAAAAATCCCCTGACATTTTTTAACTGGGTAACATTATTATGTCGGGGTTTGAGTTTCAATTTCTGCTCGGAATTCAGTTCCATTAAATTTTTATGCGTTTGCAATGACTCGAAAACTTCCTGTTTCTCCAAGTCGTCGTGTGTCTCGCTATTTGCCTTTGAATTACTGCAAATATAAGGTAAATTTAATAAAACTGAAAGCTTTCCATACCTTAATTATTTATTTTCGCCCGAGAAACGTCACTTACCGCGAAACTACGGGATTCACCGACACTTCAAATTTCTCGACGAAAATCTTTTTTAGCCATTTATAATCACGAAGCAAATCGTCCAAGGAATAACAATCATTGGGATGAGAATACATTCGTTCGTTGTAAAGTAAGGAAATGAGATTGAATGGAGTTAGTATGGTGTTGCGCTTATGGCAATTAATAATGGCGTAGGCAACATTTTTCACTATTTGAATGGGCAACTTTGCATTCGGTGATAATGAACATGCTTTTCGAATTTCCATATCCACATAATCGCGTGCTGATATGGGTGGTGCAATATTCAAATAGACATGACCGTGTGACATTGGTTCTCGTAGTATAGAGAGTGACTGGAATAATCCTGTAGTACTTTCAACCGGCTTTGGTACTCCTAGAAGCTCGTAGACAAATAGCAATTCCTCGAGTGGCTTGTCGTATGAAATACTTATTGGAATGAATTGAATATCGATCACTTTGCTCTGTAATTGAACTTCCAACATTGTAGACAGTAAACCTAAAGGTCATGCAAATTATTAGTAAACTTTTGTCATTATCCTTTATTTAGCCTAATCGAAATGGTGTTAATTAAATAAGAAATAAACTTTTTTCTCTCTTTGTTTTTTTATAACATGTAGACTTATGCATGCGAGAACAAGTTTGACTGTGCGTAAACAATATTCTATCTATAAAGATGCATTTAAAATGTTTGGAATACATAAGCCATGGGAAGATTGTTCTATATATACATACATATATATATATTTATAATTTCATATATATATGGTAGATAAAATTAGTATTTTTAATAAAAGTCTTATTCACGTGATTATAAATAAGTGTAAATGAAAATTTCATTGGTTTATGTACAAGATACTCGAGTCGAGTTTAATGTCTAGGGTATTAATTAATCGCTCACCAAATTTTGGTAATAAAGTTTTCTGGCTTCGACTTCTCGTGCCTTCGATGAAAAACTCTATGGCTCTGTTGCTGTGAGCAACCAACGAGCCAACGTAAGCTCGAAATATTTCCTTATACAGAGGATCGGAGGCAAAACTTCGTCTCATATAAAAGGCTCCCGTTTGTCTTAATAATTCTCCGACGATTCTCATTTGATAGAAATCCATTCCACTCGCAATATTTGGTAATGCCATGTCGTATGAAAAAAGAATATACGAAAGTAAAATAAAATCTAAATAGCTTCTATGTGTTGGTGTATAAACGTATTGGATACTAGAAGCACACATTTGGTTCTTAATTCTATAAATATAACTCTCGTTTAATTTTATACTTATAAGGATTCTCTTCATGACTTTTGTTATAATTAAGCCTGAAACATAATCAAAGCAATTTATTTCATCACATAACGATCGAATACCATAGATGAGTATTATAGTTACAAATTAAACCTCGATATACCTAATATCGTCTATGGCCAATATTAGGTATATAATTTGGTGGAAGAAAGTTCCGTCTCTTGGAATATATCAATATGAGTTATATTACACTTTATACCAATCGAATAAGCTTACCCAGCCATCTGACTGTTGGCATATGCGCTTTACTCGCCATCTCTTGAAGCATAGTCTTAGCTTCTGCCAATACCGTCGACGCTGGTATGCCTCTACTCTTCGCTACTACTGAAACTATCCCCAGGACCTTGGGATCCGATAAAGCTGCGTTAAGAGCCTGCTTCCTTGTATAAACGAGCTCTGATGGCAATTTGTGAGGAGCCAAGGGTGTCATAGAACGCGACACCCATACGATATCGCAGTCCTTTCTCCTCTCGTCCAACAGATTAACAAACTTCTCCTCCGCCAACTGCTGCATTCTGCTCCTGGTAACTTAATGCTTTGGTCGCACAGTGTCCTTTATAACAAAACTTACTTTAACCCTCGCCCGGTCATCCTTTACTAAGTACTTGCGTAATAATCCTTTTCCAAAATCTCTCATTACAATACATCCCCGATCAAAGACGAACGACATCATTCTCCTGACAAAGAAGTAAAAATGTAAACATTTCAACAACCATCTCGAGATGCTCAATTCCCATAAGAGGTAGTAGCAGCGTCCTTGCTCTTCTTCATCATTTAATCCATCTCTCTCTCTCTCTCTCTTTCTCGTCTTTAAGACTTTTCTATTTATCGATCATCGAATCACGGACACTTTGGCCACAATTGCTCATGCTTAATCATTACATTACTTAACCTACATCTTCTTTGGACACGTACGTGCATACGCACATACGCCACACGCTTAATATATAAAATGGACTAGTTAAGTGCACGATAACGCCTGCGAAGACAATAAAACTTGTCGCAAACAAACGTACGATACCTCGTGCAAACACTCCTTCTTTTATCATTTATTCGCGACATGTCTCCATACAGCCAACGACCTGTCCACGATTACACAACCTACTTCTTTCACACCACCAGCAGACGCATATTTTGTTCCAGCCCCGCTCCTCTTCCCCGACCCGTCCCCCGCAATTCATCACGCTGCCGCCACGTTACAATGTGCTTTATGGCCAGGGGGTGAGGGAGGCACGATGAGGACTGCCTGGCCCACTCCGTTATGAAACGACTCAAACAAATACGAGACTCGGCTGTCTCATACTTCCGCCCCCTCCCTCGTATGATAAACGAGTTCCGCTGGTAGACTTTTTTGTCTCACCACCACCGCGAACTCCCGCCTATTTCTTGTCCTCGCCACGACTTTACCAAGTCAAAGTGCTCGAGATCGCTACCTCAGAGGTCGGGTCGATGACCTACGAACTAGAGCTTTTTTTTCATTTTTACACTGCCCTTATTTATTAGCCGTTACCCTCTCCCCCCAATTAGTTACCGACACTGCCGCACCTACCACCTCAGTCGCGTCGACCCCGCCACAACCCCTTCCAATCTCTCAATGCCCAAGTGGTGCATTATTGGGCTGATTCGGCTGTATGAAGTGGCTAGTTAGTCGGCCGAGTCGAAAGAGCGACATGGCTTGGTTAATCGTCGGTCGGCTCGTCCTCAGGAATTAAGGACGAATTCAGGTGACGAGACTGATGACTCGGTGCGCACGAGTGAAATTTGAAACGATGTTTGAAATCTCGCGCGCCCCTACGTCGACGACGATGCCCGAAGAGAAGGAAGGATCTTAAAATACTCGGCGGCTCGCTCCTCGAGATGTGCCGGGCTCCACCAGGCACCATCAAGGCATCAGCCAGCCGACCTATCTTTTGCCAACGTGAAAGAGAAAAAAATCACCAGCGACGGGGAGCGGCGTGATAAGGACAACCGTATCTCATGATAATGATGATGATGATGCTAATAACGTGTCACTCGATAGGATGTTATCGTTAAAGCCGAAGAAGTTGTGCGGAGAAGAGTGTTAGGAGGTGGTGGCGGCGGTGGCGGCGGCAGCGGCAGCGGCGAAGGAGGAGGAGGAGGCTCGATGGGAGCAATAAATTTCAAGGAGAAATTTTGCATAGCTTCACTGTAGTCATTATCCCTCGGACTACATGTTGCTGGAAAAATGTGCTGGAGCCTGTTCGAAAGGATTTGCAATTGGGGACCATTATCAGTTCTTGGTATTTTAATCGACAAAAGAGATTGATATAACTAAGTTAGGATACTGTAAAGTTTTTTTTTTCTTTTTTCTTATAGAAATTTCTAATCCATTAGAATTTCAGATTATAAATTTGTAAATTTCATATTATGTGGGTGTTTATTAATTTTGGGCGATTGTTTTGTCCGCCTACGTAATGTTGTCGACAATATTTAATGACGAAATAGAAAACGGACGATCGGCTCGTTTCAACAAAAATTTTTGTTAAAATTTTGTATTAACAAAGGGATTGTTACAGAAACGTCTTTCGTTTGTCATTTCAGCGATAATAAAAATTATCACATTGATGAGCCTACACTGTAGCAGACATTGGTGGAACAACTATAGAAATATTACTTCCGACACATGTTTTATAATATTTATAATTCTCAGCGGCTTAACTCTGTATCATTTTATTAATTCTGTTTACGAAGGGCCTGGATATCTGCCAATTAATTGGATGCCGGTAAGCGTAAAGCTAACTTTTTGTAAATTTCTATAATAAACGTCTCAGCTTTCATAAGAATTTGCTTGTCCATAGGATGATGAAAATGATTGTGAATTTTTGCAATTCTGTAGCGTATGCCAAGGCTATAAAGCTCCACGCTCTCATCATTGTCGAAAATGTAAGTGTAATTTATTTCAACTATTTACACAGCCTAATTAATATAAAATATTTCTGAAGAATGTATTAATTTCTAATATAATTGCTATATAATCCACCACGAGTATTGTAGACAATTGTAGCTGTTTTGACAAAAGTTGCCTCGGCCGTCGTTAAAATATAATTAGCAATTTTGACCAGTTGCCTTCTACTTAGCCTTATCGAATGAATTATATATTAAATTATAGTACTATTCGTAACCAGCCCAGTAATATCAAATATTCTCATGCAGGCAATCGTTGCGTTTTGAAAATGGATCATCACTGTCCTTGGATAAATACGTGCGTTGGTCATAACAATCATGGCTATTTCACGGCATTTTTGGCTAGTGCCGTAACTGGATGCTGTCTTTCCACGTATATAATGATTAATTGGATGACGATTATATTTTTCACCAGGCCATTACCATTTCATCCACCCTCTATATTTACTGTAATGTTAGTCCTTATTAGCATAGGTCTTTCAGTTGGAGTTGTAATAGCAGTTGGAATGCTTTTGTATTTTCAGGTAATAAATTTAACTCGACGATACATTTACTATAAGTGAGATTTCAATTCGTTAATCCAGTATTTAATTACAATAAAATAAAGAAAATTGCAATTATCCTTATCCATACTAAAGTTATGCATGTTTCAGTTACATGCTGTTATAAAAAATCAAACCGGCATCGAATGCTGGATATTGGAAAAAGCTAATTATCGAAGAATCACGTCATCCGAACAGTTCGTTCATCCTTATTCAAAAGGATGGCTTTTTAATGTTAATCAGGTTCTGTCGTGGCATTGTGCTGCAATAGGCAATGGAATAGTTTGGCCGGTCATAGATGGCTGCGATCAATATACTCTAACCGTTAGTATTAGGCAAATTTTTTATATTTTCAACGCAAATCCTATTGCTTGAGTCACAATTAATGGTATTCCAACGGTCTTTCCAAATATTATAACAAATTATGTTTTTCTAATTTTACATTTAGCGCGAACAATTGGCTCAAAAACAGGAAAAAAGAAAAAGATCGAAACGCTACAGAATTGTAGCAAGAGCAACAGGTTCTTGGGTTCCAGTTAGTCACGGTCTTCATGTTCTTTGTTCGCCACCGATCACCGATGAACCAAGAATTAAACTTGACGTAGGCGATACTATTATGGTAACTCGTTGGCGCAAGTTAGTATCGATTATTATTATATTATCCTATGATTACATTCTAATGATAACATTATCACAGTAATCGATGATTACGTAAATCGTATTGCAGCAATTGGTTATTTGGCGAGAAAGAAAACCATATGGCTTCGATGGATATTAAAGACAGAGTTCGGGGCTGGTTTCCTCGACCTTGTGCCATTCCAGTTAGTGAAAAAGACAAAGAATTGCAGAATTATGTAGATGTCGATGGGGATGAACGACATTATAGCTCGAACGCTACAACTTCATTAACAAGTGTGGAAGGTGAAATGAATTATAATTATAGAATGCAGATAATACCTTCGGCAAATAATTTGCATAAAAAACATAAATGATATTGACTGCAATAATGAAAGAATGATATGTTGCATGAGATTGAGATTAAGCAACATGTTTTTATTGTTATCATATTTGACATTCAAAAATTTACATAACGAATATTGTCAAAATTGTTAAATTTATTTACACATAAGCTTTAACCATTAATTTATTGGTGTAATATATTATATGTTTAATTCGTGTCAAACGTTGGTATATTTTAGGAAGAAAGCGACCTACATTTTTAATCACTTATTAAATTATTCATACATATTAAGGAAATATAATTGTAAATTTGCTTATTTTAATATTTTATATTTTTAATTGAAATATCGTACAGATAGTAGTGATATGCAACATCACAATTGTCGCAATGAAATCTGAGATTGTTAAAAGAGTAAAGAAGAAAAATTTTTTTTTAATTTTATTCTTAAGAATTTATAATTTTGACATTATTCACGCATTAGTGTAAATTGTGTGTATGAGCGTTCGTACATTTATGTGATATTCTAAACTGTTAAGCTCATAAGTTTCTTATGTCATTTAGATAGATAAATGAAAATTAACACTTCCTATGTATTACTTATTATGTATAAAATACGTCATCGTTAATTATCTCTAAATATTACAATACTCGTCGTACAATACTCGTGTGCACTCGAATCAAGCGGTATGTTTAATTAAAAACAAAAAAAAAGAATAAAAAATACGGATATCCATACACTTGAGATTAAAATTTCAAGCTCACTTTGACATTTGTATTTGACTTGATGAGCCAATTTATAAATGTGAGGACGAAAGAGGAAAGTAGTGGAAGATGTAACAATCGGTCGTCACTTATTAGCCTCGTGGCAATAAGTACTCCTAAATTTGTACAGACTATTTTAAGTATTCAAATAGGTCAGCGCGTCTCGCGCCCGTGGAAAATCAATATACTACGGTAAAAAAGTTGTACGTGCAACTCCTTCCTGCAAATTATGTTCGTTTTCGCGTACATGCGCATCGTGTCGTATGTGCAAATTGTAAGCGAGAGAAAAGAAAAGAGATTTCGATTGGAAATGTTGAACGGATCGGAGAAGGGTTGGGTGATTTGGGGGAGGGAGGATATTAAGAGGACTGAAACACGCAATGCAATGTTGGCTGTCACGCACTGTTTAGTCGACGAAGAAAATTTTCTCTCTTTTTCCACTTCCTAGTCGAATAATTCAATACGTAATGTTGTATGTTTTTGAACTCACGCGGTCATGAAGTCTCACGTATCTTTATTATATATTGCAACAAAATATTTGTATGTAATGAAGTAAATAGTTATTTTTATACCACTAATGGCATAGAACTGTATAAAATATAAATCATATTCGTTAATTATTGAGAATATATTTATTCAATTTAGTATAAAATAAACTGCTTTTCAACCTACCGTGGATTTATCCCTTTAAATATATCGTTAAAATAATTTTTATTACATGATAATTCAATATTGTAATTCAATTAAATGTGGTATCTTTCAATGTAGTCTGATTTACAAAATGTAGAAGTAAGTATTATAAAATAGTTTAATGTTAGCAAAGATCAACAATCATAGCAACTGTCGAATTATTTATATATAATTATTTAAATTTGTATTATGTGAAAAATTGTCAATCAATATTTGGAGTAGGACTTTGATTATTCATATACTGATAATGTTATTATAAATTACATATTTATAATGTACGAGTATGGTTGTGCGTAAAGATCATTGTACGTAATATAAAAAAACGGATCACAAGATTGGGTGTTTGACTCTTTTTACAAAACAGATAATATTCAATGAAGGATTCATTTTGTATTTTTGTATAGAAATATGTGTGTATTTTGATAAAAATCCGAAATTTATGTTGCAATAAATATTTCATTGTCGAAAAATGGATGTAAAATATTCGTTGATATACTGTTCGTCCTCTATTTATTTTCTTAAATTTTTTGAATAATTTTTGTTATTTTTATGTAATAATTTAAGAGCGAAATAATTCAAGGCATTCCAAAACCTAATTGGGATGTATGATTCCATGTTTAATGAAAATACCTTTTATGATAAATTAAAATATAAGTTTATAGTTCTTTTACATTTACATATGCATGCTTTGATAGCTGAATTAAACTTGAAATAATTTTATAACTCCGAATAAAAATATTTACCACGACATTATCGAAATTTATGTATTTATGCTACTACATTTTATAAAATCAAACATTTATTAGAATGTAAAAATATAAGGCAACAAGAACAGAATGATAAAGTATAATGATTTTAAAATTTCAAATAAAAATGTTATTACTTTTAATATTATGAATGTATTTATTTAATAAACTTAGAATGCTATATTAAAAATTTTTTTCTTTTTCTGTTATACACGTGCATCACTCTTTTACAAAACAATTGATATTCACAAACGGATTAATTTTCTATTTTATTTTTATATACGAGTATGTGAAATGCACGCCAATGGTTGTTTAACGTAAATTTAATTGTTAACTTAAAAATTTATTATTCGCCGAATAATTTTCTAGTTAGAGTCGGCGGGAGGCCTTTTACAATGACGATTTACTTCCATTGTATTAAAAAAAAAAAAGCGTCGATCCCAAGTCCGAAGACTATTTATTTCTACACATTGCTGTTCTTGTAAAATACCACAACTCAAAACCTTACGCTTAATCCTTAATTTAAAACATAAAATATCATTGATGCCATTCACTATCTGCTCTTTGTATGCATTTCCGCAACTTCTATCCCGACAAGGCCAATTTTGGCATAAGCCGATCAATAATTCTGTCGCCGTCACTGTCTCCCGTTTTTTTCGCTCACACTACCGTGTTCTACAACTAGACATTTCAATGTCCAATTTCCTCGAAAAACGCTCTCCAGTTTCGTCGGAGTCTCCTTAAAAAATGATTCGAGGACATAATGACTGAGGAATCGCTAGCGTACCAGTGCAAAGTATTCAAATTCAATTTCAACCTAATAAATCTCATTCGAGATGCACGCGGTTTGAGTTAGCAACGAAGCCCCGAAGTTTCTTGGAATCGCGGCTAGAAAAGTAAGTTTAAGTACCATCGCTCGTTAAACTGACGATAACTTTACACGTTATGTTTCATTTAAATGTAACGACGAGCCTCGCCCATTCAAATTCTAGGCGTGGCTCAACTAGGTGGTGGTTATGTTTGTTAACCCCCTGGTGATCCCTTTCGAGTTACTTTCAGGTTTTACGCACCCCTAACGAACCGACGACGATTAGGAAATAGAATGGCATATATTAAAAATAGATGTATTGTTAAGCAAGACCTTAGACTTTGGAAAAATAAGCTAGTCGATCGTTTAGATCGTATTAGTATAGAAATTTGCGATATAGTTTTGCCGTCCCTCGCGCTTACCGAATGAGACGAATCGCAAAAAGCAAAAAATTTCCTTCCCGTAGTTTGCTGACAGGTATTAAAGTAGGGATAACGAAATATTTCAAAAGAATTAAATTTTACGTACTTTGCTTTTCCTCTATGTTCTTTCAAATGGAATTAATTAATGTTAAATGACTATTTGTTAAAATATATTATTTGGCATTATTTGTTTATCCAATAAAGCAGTTTATGTTTAAAATTTAAATGTATATGCATGTGTGCGTGTGCGTGTGGGCGCGCGTGTGTGCGTAGGTGAATACTATATTTTTCAATAGAGAAGCGTATTAACTCGTTTTATAACAATTTCCAATGTGTATAATACGTATCAGTTAACTGATTATGTAGACATTAAATTAAATATTTATACATACTAATATTGAATTAAGTTTCCATTTTAAATACTTTGTGCATTTATATGAATAATTATAAGTAAATAAGAAAATGACGACAAATTTTATTTGAATTTTTTCAGCAAACCTATGTATTTTTTGAAAACTCTATATAAAATAAGAAGAAAGATGAATAATAATAATAAATAAGTATGTGATTGTGTATTAAAAGATGTTTACTAGCGTCGATGAAATGCGCTTATATTGGCAAATATAACTTTATAATTTTTTTCAAGTAGACAAAACAAAATAATTTCTTTCAAATACATAATTTATGTTAAAAGATTCATTATTAATGTTGACCTTAATATGAGAAATTTCAATGAAACGATACAATATATAAAAAGTCAATTAAGTATGGTATTTTCCCAAATATAGTTTACATTGTTAACGGCAAATTACGGAATATACGAAAGAATTCCTTCTCGAATCAATTTATTAACGGATAGTTGAATATTACGGAATAATCATTATGATGAAGACCAATACACTTACATATATATATATATATATATATATATATATATGTGTGTGTGTGTGTGTGTGTGTGTGTGCGCGCGCGCGCGCGCGTGAGTGTGCGCGCGATATTTGTTTCAGTCGTACTAATGAATTGTTTTGCCTGCGGCCAATGCCTTGTACGGATCAACATTTGTGGCATATATTCGTATTTTAAAATGTATTAAAAAAAAACACAACGAAGCAAAAGAAAAACAAAAATTGGAAAATTCTTCAACGAATAGTGAGTAAGGGAATGAAACTTCAAGAATAAAGCAAAATCGGTGCCGGTTGACGCATAGTAAAGTATATGAGCGCCAAGGTACACCGCGGATTCTCGTGGGGAGTGAAAGTGACAATTAGCAATGGAGAATCCAGTCCAGCTGTGGCGTCATTCGATGGTGGGATCCGTGCAAGATTTTATAAAGGCTGGCGAAGTACGGCAACCCAGAACCGGCCTCAGTGTCCGTCCACTTCATTTGAAAGTGAGAACTCTGTTGTTCCTCCGTCGTGCCGGTAAAAACGGCTTTTCTTCACTACTGTAATCGCACTTGAAGGCAAGGCAGGCTCGTAAGTTCCATATCCTATTATTTATTTATAAACATTTCTTCGCGCCCTAACAATTCAACGTTGAAGTTAATATCTCTCCTTTCCTATTGCATCGTTCGTATCCAATTTAATATTGATTAATGCGATGATATTGTGTGGCTAATCCTAGTAAATGGAGTAGAAAATAAAAGATTCGGGCAAACGTAGAATATATGAAGGGCGAAGGATGCTTTTGGTTGGTATTATTGCTATACCAAAGTATATTGCTGGCAAATAATATTGTATAGTGAAATATTAAAGCAAATTCAAATGATACTGAAAGTATTTCTTTTTTTTTTCTTTTATGCATTTTCTTTATAATAATTTTTATTTTTAATTAAATTTCTCCAATGAGCGAGAAACCATCTAAAATTTCCAATAATTAGTATCTATAATCTGTACAAAATTAAGATATTAAACTAATGTTTATTCACGAATAAATGGTATAAATGGTGATTTCATTTATTTCTTTATTTATTTTTGTTTCATTTTTGTTAACGACGAAATTTTACTTTATATTGCAATTTTAATATATATTAACAATTTTTACACTTAAGAGTCGAATTTAAAAGAAATAATTTTTCCAATTCCTAGAGCGTGAAGAAATAGAAGAACGATTATGGTGAATAAATAATGCGGATAAAAAACGAAAAAAGTGATCGTTAAATTTTATTTTTTCAGAATTTTTCATGAAATGTAAAATGAAAAGCAAATTATTCTCTACTATAAACCGTCAACTGTAGAAAATATTTATCAAGTAATAATTATAAAAAAGTAAAGTATGTAATAATGTTTGTAATTACAATTATCGACCCTTTATGAAAACGAATTAAAGATGATTTATCACAAAGCTTGATAAATATTAATAATATCAAAAGTAATTGCTCTAAAAAAGGATTTCAAGCAAATGAACGTAATTTTTAATTTGTCATAATTGCATAATAATGCGCATATGGATTATGGTTGTCCAATACTAAAGTCCAATACTAAAATGTCCAATACTATAAGGGTGATGAGTGGGTAGGGGAGAAGTGGGAAGGGATAAAATAGTGAAGCATAAAATACTTCTTTCCATTATGAAAAATATGTCTTTGACGAAAAGTACTTCGCCGTCCTTTCCTACATTGACATTTAAATGAACACGAAGCTAGCAATGCATCCAATTGAAATGCCAGGAACAAGTTTTCAGACGAATCGAGGTGCAAAGTCCAAAGGTAACGGCACATTAACCAAGAAACACATCCAAGAAGCAAAATGTTCACCGCGACGGTTACCTTGGCGTTAAGCCTACTGGTGATTGGCACCAATGGATTCCCGGATGGAGCACCAGTCGATGCCTGCGTTAAACCGAGACCAAATCAGCCGTACCACGGACAGACAAGGCCTCAGCCACTTTCGACGAATCCTTACCAGTTGATTGCCTCGAGTGGATTTTACGAACCAGGATCACAAATTACCGGTGAGTCCGTCACTTTTCGTGGCAACTTTAACGTTGCCTTACTCGATCAATGATTGTTATTAGTCTCATTTAGTGACTCGCTCGATCGTCCAGTTAATGAGTAAGTATTATTACGTCAGCGCTTTGTTTTGCGTGGATAGAGAGCAAATATTTTGCTTACGAACAAAGGAATGAGTAGCGTAAAAAAAAATCGATTTTTCGTTGACAGGAAAGTTGCTTTCATGTTGTATTATGAAAATGGATTTTAATATATGTAGTTTCATGAAACGTGAAAGTTTTATGGATTTTCTTATAAAAAGTGATTTAGAGGGAAATTATATACATTGAAGAAAGAACGAAGAAAGAGTCTTTTAGCTGAAAGTATATAATATTTAGTTTAAATTGAAAATATAACAATGTATTGTAAGATTATAATTTTTAAATCTGTTTTTTTTTATGGATTCTCTATTGTATTGTAAAAGTAAGTATTTGCAGTTGTTGATTCATAATCAATTATGCCAATAATTTAAATTTTTATTCTTTTAATCTTTTAACTCGCGCCTATGTACGTGTGCAAAATGCTCATTTATAGAATATATATAATTTATTTTTATATAAATAATTCGTTTTTTTTTAATATTAGTTATGTTAATTCCTAAGATTTATGTATCTCTTGATACTAGAGATGTATGGTTTTTTTGTTTTTTTTTTTTAATTTTTTCAATAATTTTCAACGCTATTTTTCCATAAAAGCGAGACAATGTATGTAATAATAGAGCGAATTAATTATATTGTGAGAAATATATATTTTTTTAAATAAAATGAAATTGCATAGAGAGAAAAGCATTCAGAGATCAATAATTCATCGTTCTACTATTGCATAAATATAGATTACATGAATTTTTTATTTTCGACAGTTATAAAAATTGTGCATATTTTTGCTTTTTATTTGATTATGATGGAATATAATGAATTCCAATCAAATAATATTTATTATAAAATCGTATCTTGCATTAAATTAATTCTTATCAAAAAATTTTTCAAAAACGAAATAATCGAAGTAGACGAAATAATCTGTTTATTTGCTTATTTGAAAATTAATGTATTTGATATCTTTTGTTACATTAGCTCTCTTTTTCAGTATTATTTATGTATAATTTATTACTTTTATGTATGCAATAAATATTTATAGACTATCTTGTATGCAGCATTTTCACATGCTTTTCAATTCTAACGATGAACGATTTCTTTTTACCAGATGCTTAAATAATTGTATCGTTTAATAAATATTTTAAATGGTGATTTGTCTTTTCATCATGATTTTAGAAACAATGTACGAGACGCTAATGAACCGGATTTGGTTGAGTTGACAATAAACTCATTTTCAAATGGCGTTTCTAATACAATATTTTTCATTTTCTAACAGTCAATTATAATTAATTAGGAAAAGACATCTAATAATAATATATTGATTCAATTATCACACTAATCCATTACTTGTGAAATAGACATTTTAATTTACTTTAACTAATATCATTAGGGTGCGCGATTTACATTATCTTCACAAACATGAAAAACTAATTAATAATTGATCATATAAAAGGAGCTGGGAGTTTATAGAGGGAAAACAGACCAAATACTTTGTAAAATTTTGCACAATTTTTTTTAACATTATTTTATCGTATTTGCCAAGTGTGACATATCGTTAGTTACGAACATTTCATGCTTTTCTTTCTATTATTTTTTTCTCGTTTAATCCTCCATCCATAATAAGTATTAAATTTCATGTCTGTTCGTTAATTGTAGCGTAGTGACAGAAACAAAATATTCATTGTCGAAGTAAAAATATTACAAATTGTTATGTAAGCTTGGAAACTTCACTCTTCTTGTCCTCGTGCATCATTCCCAATGATGAAGATAAAATCCAGAGTTACGTGCATGGAAATATAATGGATGTTTCTTTAATTGCAGTTGGAATCATTCGAAAGGTATTTAATGGAGTTTAATAGCTAGTTTGCGAGCAGTGTCGTGCCGCGCCATGCACACGTTTGTGCACATGTTTATATACACGTAGAAGATCCATTATCGATTTCGCTAGAATAGTTAGATGTGTGTATTGCGCGGTCGTAATGTAAGATGGACAAGTGAATACACAGGATATTATCACTGAGCTCGGGTTGTATCACCTTGTACTTTCAGTATGAGCTTATTGATATATTGTCCAGGATGAATTCACGTAACAAAATGTTTGTTCGATAATGATACACATAGTGAAACAATAATATTTAGATAATATAATAGCGGATTTTTTCACTATTATTTTACTTCAATGTTAATCTCCTTAAATGCATTACACAACGCTTGTCCATATGAACAATATCATCCAATAATTAACGGAAGCACTCATCGTAATAATTTGCATATTTCATCTACATACTAATATAGTTATTATCATTAAACTTTCATCACCCTAGATTTTATTTATTTATTGCATTTTATTGCATTTTAATTCGAGAGAGTAAATTAAGTAAGTTTCTTATTGCTATTATAAGAAGTACTCTTGAAATAAATAAGAAGAATTATTATTCACTATTGATAGCTATAACAAGAAATGTTATTAATATTGTTAATTAAATTGTAGATATTTTTTGTACTTATATAATATAATCTCATGGTCCATGTTGTGGTTTAATGTTAACCATATTTCAAGGAAATTTCAGCTAATATTTGAAAATTGTAAAATTAATTATATTTAGTCAAACCCATAGTTACATAGTATGTAAAAATAATAATTTTATTACCGATATGTATTTTTTGTTTGTTTGGTATTTTTTTTTTTTTTTTTTTTTGTTAGTAACGATGTATTATAAAGTTATAACAAAGTCATTTCGGAAATCCATGTATTGTAGTAGAAAATCATCGAGTAAATGCGGCTAAAGTACAAAGTTCTTGATAAAAAACTCAACAGAGCACGTATAAAATAATAAATAGAAGATAATATCTTTCTGTTCTTTATCTCTTTTGATCCGATCAAATTCATTCGGTCATCAAAGCAATGATTTAAAATAGAACTCAAATTAATTGCCTTTATGTGAATTTTTTATTTTTATGATAAATTATATGGGACTGGATTCAAAATTAGAATTTGAAGTATTAAGGCAGAGAAAAATTGATATAAAAAGCGTATTTATAAATTTTGTAATTATTTATTTATTTTATATTTATAATATTTATTTAGTTTTTAGAATATTATATAATGTATTAAAAACAAATAAAAAAAAAACAAAAAAATTAAATTGAATATATCAAATTGATGTACACTAAAAATTTCGCTTTGTCTGTGTAAAAAAAGTCTTGAGAAATAATGTATTGAATTTTTAATATATAATGCATAATAAATGGCAATTCTATATATATTTCCGTTTTCAAATTAAGCACACGCAGATATTTATATTCCTATGGGACGTTTCGAGATAAATGATGTGTCTTTATTGAAAATATCGATATTGGTTTGCAGCTATGTTTAACATAAATAAGGAGAGCGAACGGCTTATTCGGATAAGAATGTGCCGTTCAACGTTCAACATGCGACTTTTCAATTTCATTTCTGTCTCTCTCTCTCTTTCTCTCTCTCTCTCTCTCTCTCTCTCTTTTGTATGTCCTCGATGCCACAGTTATTTAGAGCTTTGAAAAGAAGAAAACTCGAAGGTTGTATTGTATGTAACACGGGTCGCAATATCTGTGATTCCTGCAAAGGAACGTATTTCCGCGTGTCACTCTCGACGTATTGCTCATGCACGTATTAACTTGGTTGGACAGCACAAGTATTTCCAGTATATTATCTATCATTACGACGAATGGATAAAATTATGGAACCTGTGCTCTTTTATGGTCCTCGTGCAAGCGTGCATTGTTAAGTGTAGACTCGATTGCTTTCAATTACTTCCCTTGAATGCCTCATTTCTCGACATAATGTGTATCAGCGTATCTAGGAGATATTCTTTTATCGTTATAATATTTATTCGAGAATAAGAACAAGTAAATAAATGTATGTGTTGGTGTGTTGTATTTCTATATATATATATATATATATATAAATATATTAAAATTAATTGCTCGAATAGGAATTGTTCGTTTTATTTATTTTTTCGTGTTTTGTGTTGCTCTCCTCTTCTTAATCTATTAACAATGAAAAGCAAACCTTTTATTTAGAAATAATAAATATTTACGAAATTATAATTTAATTTATATTGAAAAAAGATGATCAAATGAATCAAAATCAACGGCTTTACTGTCACAATAATTATTGTGAGGTAAAAGTAGATATTTATTCTTTAATCTTTATCAAAAAGTAAATAAACTGCTAATTTCATATATTGATATGTGTAAAACGCTCACATTATAAGATTTAGTAGAAAAAAAATCTGAATCGATCAAGAGAACTTTAATTGAGAGTACAAAAAGAGATAATGATAGAAGGAAGAAAGATTACTAATGCTATATCCGTTAAAGGATTGCATGGAATATTTCATAATTAAATTGAAATATAAAGTCTTACCATAGTTTAAAAGGGAGTAGTAAAATAATTACAAATGACATATACAAAGTATTAAAATTAATTTATGTTTGAAATATAACTGCTTTAACGATACAAGAAGGGAGTATTGTATAATTAGTGGGAAAATTGCATAATTTGAAAGTAAATGAAGTCTTTGTTCGGTATTGTATGATGAAACCATATAAAAATAAACTACATAAAAATTATGTATTTAGTTGAAGTGTAAAATGAAATGAAAGTAATTTGGTTTTGAGAAAATGTAAATTAAGACGACGGCAAGACGATAATATCGTAATAAATTAAAAATTGCATAATATGATAAAGTAATTCGATGTAATACCGGCATAATCATGAAATTTTAGTTTGTAATGCCAATGAAATATTAGGAGTAATGCATAATGTATAAATTAATTATGAATATATATTAACAATATAAATACGCGATATACAAATTAAATATAAATACATAGATGTTATTATTAATATTAAATATAGGTTTGTTTTTGTTTTCTTATTAATTCAACAATGCTTTTGAATTTGAATTTTCAATCTTTCTTTAATGCTACTTTGATATAAAAAAAAAAAAAGATAATAAAATAACACAACTTCGAACCTCTGATTAATTACGTTAATACATAGAATACAATTAATCTTTTATGAACAATGTAGGTCAAGTATCACAATATTGGAGAACTTTCTTTGAATGTTTTATCAGCTAAAGTAAACAAATAAATTGCAAGTGCGAATGTATCGGTGTGCTTTTATTTTATCCTACTCAAAGTACGTGTACGCGTTTCGCATAAAACTATGCAAGTTTTTTTTTTGCCTACAACCCAACTCATAGTATTTTGTTTTCTTTCGCTTAATTATCTTATTAGAATTTATTAAGTTAATAGTGAAAAGATAGTTTCAAAGTTTTGGTAACACGGAGTTTTCCAATAACAAATCCTAACCTAAACTTATGACAATGAATT
This sequence comes from Ceratosolen solmsi marchali, assembly GCF_000503995.2. Classification (NCBI taxonomy): domain Eukaryota; kingdom Metazoa; phylum Arthropoda; class Insecta; order Hymenoptera; family Agaonidae; genus Ceratosolen; species Ceratosolen solmsi. The sequence goes on along the minus strand of NW_011948425.1, from coordinate 7,495,643 downwards.
GGAGCATAATTTTCAAATTAAATGGAAACTCCTGGCCAACTCGGTTCATTAAAATTCATCTAAATATATATCATCAATCTCGCGTTAGTGAGATTTTGTTTATTTTGTTTTTACTACGATAATATTATACAAATGCGCGTCTGAGTAAAGACAAGTAGAAAAAGCTCTAACGACAAGCGATCTTTTGGCATCGACAGTGAGCATTCGGGGCGACAACTTCAAGGGCTTCTTCCTGCAGGCCCGCGACGCCCGCACGAATGAATGGGTCGGTTCGTGGGCCCAAACTGAGAATACGAAAGCGCACTCGGAGTGCAGTGCTGTGACCCATGCGGATCCACGGACCAAGCAGTGGGCGACCCTCGTCTGGAATGCTCCTCTCAATGCCCGCGGGCCCATATACTTCACGTGAGTCCCGCTTAAATGGCCTCTTGTTCCATTCCTTGGGCCTTTAACCAGAGCCTCGGTGCATTGCTTCATAAGGCTTTACTCATGCTTTTCAATCTCATTCACCTACTTCTTGATCTGTGGAACTTTAACGTCATTCGTTGGCCGCGATCGTGGAACTAAAATCGTGCCGTCGAAGCCGGTGAATTGAAAAATGAATCGCTATTTTTCATAAGACACGACACGACGTCTGGCCAACAAAGGACGTCGTGCCAAGTCGAGTCAATGAGCTCGAGTATCCATCTGTTATGCTACCATCAGGAGCCCGAATATCCGTTTCATATTTTCACGAGGAAAATTTCATCGGCAGCTCATCCTCTCCTTAGTCACGCTCCATTCCCAATAATCCTGCCCATAATCCTCCTTAAGCAAACGAAATATTTCCTTAGCACGCGCGTGCGCGCTGAATGGCTTAGTGCATCGCTTAGACAGTGATTGTTAATTGTATTAATTTGTTGTAGGGGGAGTATTTTGAAAGACTACTCGACATACTGGGCGGATATTACATCTCAGGTCGCCAAGTGAATCAAGCCAATAGAGTTACGACGATTTAAGGAGAATCCTTTGTTTGTAAAGGAAATGCAACGAAGTCTCTTACGCATAATACATTTTTACAGTGAAAGAATTATATTTGTATAATATGTGCATTATTTTCTTAATTTAAAAATATAAAACTTATTTATAATACCACAATGTTAAAATTTGTGTGGAAACTTTTATTCGTCGATTAGAAAAGCGCGTAGCCGCGGACTATTCGATCTTATGGATATTTCACAAGTTGCTGATGTTGGATGTTGTTGTCGGGAAACTTGTTCGTTGATAGATGTAAGTCACAACGAATTTTCAATTTCGCAATTTATAAAAACACGTGTCAAACATATTATTAACACGTTATTGAGAAAGCGTAATTAAAACTTATTAATCAAATGGATTTATTTATAAATAATACATTCGGAAAAAGTTTATCGATTCATTTCAATTTTAGGCGATCTCTCCTACACACTATTGTTTATAATAAATAGTATATTCAATATGAGAAGTAATTCTTTGATACTTCGATGAGATTCGATAAATCCAATAAATAGCTATAAACTACTTGTTAATAATTTTAATTTTCATAAAATAATCTTCTTCTCGTACGTATTATTAAACATATTATTATCTTGTAAATAAAGAATATTTTTTTAAAGAATAAAGTAAGAAGAAAAAAAAACAACGTAATAATAATTTGCAAAGAATTGTGCTTGCAAAATCATAAATTACATAAGAATATAAATAAGTTATTAAGAAATTATTCCAAAAAGTTCGTTTCGGCATTTATTTAAAGTACATTTAAATTAGCATAAAAATATCGAGTTTGTCTTGACATTGGACAAAAAATTTGTTAACAATTTGGTTGGATTTTTTAAAATTCAAGTTTAAAATCACGGCCACGTGTTAACTAACGCCCTATCTTTCTATAAATTCAAAATTTTTATAAACTTATCCCGATTTGATTCAATGTAAATGTCCATTATCCTGTTCGCGTAATTCTATATATTTTAAACAAGGCAATAATTTAATCTCATTAAAAAGAAAGAGAAAGATTCAACGCAATAGGCAGAATATTTACAAAGGGCGTGTCATACGGGAATAAAAGAACTGGATTTTCAGAAGTCGATTATCCGATGATAACAATGTTTATGCGCGCCATTTCATTGTTTCAACTCAATATTTGGAATAAAAAATTCAAATTATTCAACTCATTTAAATAGCATTATTAATTGCTTTATTTCATATTTCATTCATTATTCATGTAATTATCGATAATTTTTAACATTTTTATTTCGATAAATATATGAGTGCACCGAGAAGAGTAGACGTAAGAGATCGTTTTTGTCTGTATGAAAATATTAGATAAAATTAATATATCGAAAATATAGAATTAAAATGACTTTTAATATTATAAAACAATTGTATGTTGACATTATTATTTTTTGGACATTTTCAAAAGACTTTGTATTGAGTTGAATTAACCTTATATTTCAATCATCACCGGAAATAGAAAAAAAAGAAGAAAATATGTTTATTCGCTTTATGAAATTTTAATAACATTTCACATCAATGCCTAATATTACTAAATGCTAATCATTACTCTACTGTCCATCATAATTTATTATACCAAAGCTCAAACTGATGAGTGATCGATAATAAATAATCAGAGTATCACTTAATATTCGAACGTAATTGAATACGAGAAATCAATCGAAAATGTCCAACCATCGCGACTAAATATTAATCCCATATTTATGTTGCATAACTACAATTTTTAACGATTACTAATTTTATTTACATAAAAGTATGGATTCCGAATAGAAGTTATTGAGAAATTTCGCATCAAACAGTTGCGTATAATTCTGTAAAAATTTATTTATAAAATTTATAATTTTCTTCTTTTTTTATTATTTTAACGATAATGCCAAATTTCGTAGAAAATGTAGGTAAGTATAAAGTATTAAATTAAAATTTTTTGCACTGATATTTCAGTATCTGAGCGTAGTTGTATGATTATTAATTAATTTTTCTTATTGCTTCTCTGTTACTCGCTCTATTAGTTCTTTTACATTAATTGTTCAGTATTGCTAAATTATTAAATTATTTACGATAAAATATTAAAAATAACAGGATAAAGCTAATAATTGGTACAAAAGCAAGGATTAATATTAATAAAGGAGAGAATTCATAATATATTATAGCAATGATTAACTTTATTAAAGAAATTTACTTTTAATATAGAATTGAAGAAGCAATACTTTGAAAAGTAAATTCTTCATCCTTTAGGCCAAAAATAATAAGTTTTATGAATTTGCAATTGATTTATTTATCTGTATTTTATATTTCATTTATTTATAGATCCGAATGCACAAAAGATAGCAATTGATCGTTAACGTTAAAATACATATAATATTTTTAAAAAATGGGACTTTAAATGAATGAATTTAAATGGAGATATTTAAATAATTTACTTTAAATTTAGTTACAAACAAATGATGCTACACTATAGAAATTTTTCTTTTACCAAATACTAATTTCTAAAACTGCCGATATATAAAGCATACACATGTCACTCTCTCCCTCTTTCTCTCTTTCTCGCTATGTGCATGTGCGTACGTGCGCACAAATAACATAAATAATGAGCGTGACATTACGTAAAGCCATAATCCTTTTTAGCCTGTTAGCCTGTTAGGGAGACCAGTTAATGTGAAAAAGGTAAAAGTGGGCCACTCACACAATTTATAAGCGTAGAATTACGAGTTTGGCTGTTGCGCCTCGTTACCTTCCGACAAATATGGAAACAGGTTTTATCGAATAGCAATTCGTCATTGCTGATCGTCATAGTGGCATCTTACGGCTACTGATGTGTACCAACGAAAAAGGAAAGTTTATTCCGATAATACGATAAACGAGTTATTTACTGATTGTGAAATGACTTTTAATTCGGACTAGCCTGCTGGGAATTCTTTTTGTTTTTTATTCTTAGTTAGCAGAGCAAGTCGAATTAAGCCATGAATAATAATCAAATAATAAACAAAGAGATTAATGAAAGTCAGTCAAATATTTGAGAATCGCTCGATATTTAACTTTCGTGTTACTTAGGATAACGGGACGTATATAAATGAATTATACAAACGCGTGAAAAAAACTGGTAAGAAAAATTTATGAAGATTTATCTTTATAAGAACAAGGATAATTATGGAAATATTGTGGAGTAACTTTTTCCAACTCTATAATATTGCAATTTATCTACATAAATTACTTCATGATGCAATATTAAAATGTGAGATTCAAAAGCCGAGATATTTATTAATAATGAATTAATAATGAAAATTATTTGAACGATATTTTTAAATATTAAAATTACTAATTAATTAGAAGTACAATTTTCGTAGAAAAGCATTTTCCTATTGTTACTCTTTAAATCATACTCTTGATTATATTAAGATATTTATTATATAAATAGAACTTTTAATTGCATCGTACCATTTAGCTTATGATACTTTTTACAAGTATATTAAGTATATATATATATATATAACCGTAAGCTTTTATGATATCCATATAATGATTCATTAATACTTCATTTGATTCGAGAAAAAAATGTTGGCAATAAGAAAGAGTTTGTCGTGCATGAAAATTGCTCAAGGATAAACTCATAAAAATTTCTCTCCGTGTAACTAAAATTGTATTTACCTTGACCTTTCCCCCCTATATAATATGGCTATATTACTCGTATTGATACATAAACTCAAATATATACTTTGAAATTTGGCAGTACATACGCTTTTTCACCGTTACATCTAATATTGACTTATTTTAAATGTGACTTATTGAAAATTCATAACGACCGTAGCGACATTATGTTGCACTTAATTGTTTGCATTGTAAAAATAATATTATAACTATATCGGAAAAAAGCAATTATATATTTACACATAATATAAAAGATCACTATTAGATTATAAAGTACTCTAACTTAGACGTTAGAATTTTACAAATATTACTTTTTGTTAATTTAATTTTATAAATATTACCTAATGGAAAATAAAAATACGTAAATACGAAGTATGAAAATATGAGCTTTATAAATTTTTGTTCCCATTAGATATTGCTTAGAGATGAGTAGATATATATATATATTTGTTTTCGAAATAATAATAATAAAATACGGATATAAATATTAAACAAATTAATTTGATTATTTTTAATATAAGACTTATTTTTTTATTACAAGGATAATAAATAATTATGTGCTAAAATAATTAATCATAAAATTTTTCATTTATTTAGCATAAAATTAATTTTTGAATTATTATAGTCGATGCATTAATAGTTAATATATTTTGTTTTAATACCATCACATGTGAAACATAGAATATTAATTTATCTACATAGAATTTTATCACACAACCTTTTTTTATAGTTACTCTTTATATTTAATTCTGAATTTTTAAACGTAATTGTCTTTTTTCTTTCTTCCTTTTTTTTTCTTTTTTTTTCAAGTAATTAATGTTGTCGTGATATTCTAATAGACGAATTTGCATAGTAACGACTGTTCTCCACTGGTAAAATTTTATATATTGATACGAATACATCACAGTTTATTTGATCGTGTAATATCATTGTCGTGAATAGAATTGGATTAAAATTAAAAAGAAATACACATTGATATTATTTTAATTACTTTTGAGAATTCAATTGATATAAGAATTACATAAATATTAAAATATCACGAGGATCGATGTAGACATCATGAGGTTTTTGAACTCGCATTAGTATTTGATAAATTAATTGCGATATCACAATCAATACGAATAAATTATATAAACATAATAATATTGTGAACTTAATCAAATTTAAACTCGAAATAATAACGAAATTATCGATTTAGTTTAAGTATTATTCGAATTGGTGATATGGTTAGATAAATCATCTAGCTTACAATTACATTTTACATATGATTGTTTCAAATTTTTATTATTCATTTATTTATTATTAATTTTATTTTATAAATAAGTTAACAGTTTGTCAATCTTTTACTACCATCGATCACTCTATGTCTCGGGCACTGAATTTCAATAAATATAATCATTAGCATTTCTCTTGTTTATCATTCAATTGTATTTTTATAATAAAAGCTAATTCGCTTATATTAAATTGTAAAATTATTATATATGAAGTTATATCAATGTGATTAGTGTCGATTAGATTGTCTATTCTATTGAATTCCTTGGATGCATAATATATGATTTGATGTATTTTCATATAATCGGGACAGTCTAAGCCTTTTATAATAAGACATGGAGTCTAAATGTTTGTAACATTTCTTCATTATTCCCTTTATCTATTTAAAACAAAAAAAGCAAAATATTCATGTGATCGCGATAATTTATGACCGCAGATTATATGATTGTACATAAATAAATCATAAACGTATTAAATTGATTGAATGCATGCATGCACAGGATGTGCACTTATCATTTAGTGATTTATATTTCTGAGCGACGTATTAAAGTTGTACTCTACGAATATCTAAATTGTTGGCGTTTTGTTTATAAAAATTAAATTCTTTATTTAAAGCAAGTTTGGACTATAGTGGCCTTATTATAATCTTCCTTCTTGGTTATTCAATTTCCCTGAATTAATTTTATATAATTTAATATAATGTTACTTTCAAATGGTATTCAAAAGACTTTTTTTATCAAATACGCAACACGGTGTCTTGGTGAAATAAAAAAAAAATAAAAAAAATACATATAAATAAAATTTAACCAAAAAATTTCTAAATAAGAACATGGCAAGTTGTATGGTTAATATTCTCGTATTAGTCGACATCGTAAATTTCCTACTACTTGGCTAGATAGTTGTTATTCTTCACAGCGATATATTTTATTTGAAATATGCTATAAAGATAGTTATCAAACAGAATTTAAAGTACATATTTAAAAGAAAACTTATTAATAACAGTTCGAATGACTATGCTCCTGCTTAATTTACAAGGCTCCCTCTATTCCAATTAAGAGTGAGTTTTTCGAAACGAAAATGCAAGTTATTATTATATACGAAGAATAAATAGATCACATTGAATAACATTAAGAGTAGTGTATACGTATATATATATATATATATATATATATATATATATATAGGTAGATATTGTTAAGATGTTAGATATTGAATGCATTTATTTTTCATGTGTATTTATTTATAACTATCATTTCTTCCGTCGAGTTCTCGACGTAAACTACGCAAATTATACTTTACAACACACTGCAGTAATCATTTCGAATCATTAAATCGTGAATAGTCTTGCGAAATATACATTTTTTAAATTCACAGAGAGAGAGAGAGAGAGCCATACACACAGAGAAGCGCGCGCACACATACACACGCGCAAACACGCACAACATACACAAACACATACATTGCACAATGTAAAACATTCGCATATGAACATGTTGCAATATTGCTTGATTGCAGGTATATTAATTTGAATTTATTGAAAGAAAAATCAGATAACTAGTAAAATATGTTATTATATTTCTAGTTTAGATAATTCAAGCTAATCTTAGAAATCAATAATTTAACTATAAATAATAAAAAAAAATTTGAGCGATGTTTTATGACCATTTACTAAATATTTTTTGTTTATTTTGTTTTATGTGAAGAAATTAAGCTTTTAATTGTAAAAGAAATGAAGAAAATTGCAATATGGAAAGAGAGTGAAAGCCTTTATATTTCAGGTAAGAATTTTTTGTTGAGTTACTTTTCGTGAAGTAGAATACATGATGTTTCATACAACTATAAAACTATTCAACTGTAAATATGAATCTGTATAGATCATTAGTATTTATAAAAGTAAATTAACATTTGTACAATCTACATATCTAAACGTAAAATATACATCTGAAAAATCTCTAAAATTTGTATACACACATATAATATTATATAGTTTGATGAAACTCGTTTACTATTTATTTCATTTTATTCACACTATTAATGTTCTCTACTTTCCTTCAATATTACCAAATGTTTTATTAATGCTGTAAGTTTTATGTAACATAAAGTAGTTATATCCACGCCAGAAGAATTAACTTATGAAAGTTGCGATTAGAGACTGAATTTTATAATTTTATTCCTTATACTTTTTTTTGCTTAGACTTTTTGTCTACATATATATTGATTTTTACTTAGAGCCAAAAAAGGTCACAATAACGTAAAAATAAAAGTAAAGGTCCAATGAATTTTTCACTTCTTGGCATTTGAAAACAATTTAAAATTACAACAAATGTAGTTTTCATAACTCTTTCCTT